>NW_018226722.1:0-1135 GCF_001263595.1 Phalaenopsis equestris | reverse complement strand
GGATCCTAGATTATGAACTAAGGTGCACTTTTTTGGTTCTAGCCCACATGAAGAGTTTATGGCTAACCATGTTGTAGGAGATTGAAACAATATTCATCTTGCTGATAATGATCTCTTAAGCATTGTGGGAGTTAGTTATGTATAGGTCTGTAAATTGATTTCACTTTGATGGCTTCTATAATATGAGTATTTTAATAAAGTACTTAGCAATTCAGTAGATGATGACATATGAGATTTGTTTTCATCAAATCAATAGTAAGACATGATTCATATGGGCTCATGAACTCAGCAAATGTGGTGCGAAGATGATTCTCTCACGAGATTCCTAGTTGTATCAGGCATGTGGAGAATAATTTCTTTCTATCTCTTATCAAACCCTACAAAGATAGCGCATCTTCTGCAAATTATTTGTTCTAATTTGATTTGATTATTTTTAGATTTAGTTAAAAAAAAATTAGGCCTACTATCTTTCATTAAATATGATTTGTTTTCTAATTTTGCTATCTCCACAACTTCATAATAATTATAAAAGGAGAGTTACAGGTAGGGCTCAACTCAAGCATATGCTCTAAATTTCTTGTGGAGATTGATGGAGTGGTCTTGGGAGAATGAAGGTGGCTTGGTAAGGTAGGAGGCTGGTGGAGTTCTCGTTGGGGCTTCTATTTTATTCTATAGGATGTTTTAGTGTGGTATTTGATGTTTGCAGGATGTGATGCTATGCTATAGGATGCTTTAGAAGCAAATAATTTGAGGTACGTCAGAATTGTTGCAAGAATGAGCTACAAATGTTAATAGGTCGGTGTCAGTTAGTGGGGCTCAGGATTTACCATATGGATTTGACCAATTGTCGAGGACTTGTGATGGCTTTGACTAGTGACATCTATAGGTGGCGATCGTCAATCTTAGTAGATTATTTATATGGAGAAGGTGATCAAAGTCAACGTAGCTCTATATGAAGTCCCAATTTGAGATTTGGAAATTGTGAAGGAAATGAATAAACAGAAGATTGAAGATAGTGTTATATATTATTCTTTTGTTAACTATTAATTTTTTTTTTTCAAATAACTACTATTAGTAGAGAGTTAGAAAGATTAGACAGGCGGTTGTGGGTGGTAAGGCTTGGGATCCATAAGGT
>NW_018226721.1:0-279 GCF_001263595.1 Phalaenopsis equestris | reverse complement strand
AAAAGGACCAAAATGTGAAAATTTGAACTAAGGCGTCGACGGCAAGAAATTCCCAAGACTCCTGATTTAATGATTTAGAAAGCCCGTCGATGACACCCTCGAGGCCGCTGACAGCGAGATCAGCGGTTATGTCCAACAATGCATTAGATGAGGATGAATTTTGGAGGGATACTTAGGCAACACTTGGGAAAACTCATCCACATCTTTAGAAAGAAAATTTTGGCCAAAAATAGGAGGCTCTAGCAGGCTCTGGCTAGGCTCGGGAGGCTCTGGAGAGGG
>NW_018226720.1:0-1927 GCF_001263595.1 Phalaenopsis equestris | reverse complement strand
TTTTCCCGAGAGTCCAGGAAAAATAAATACAGAAGTTCACTGACGGCGCCCTCAACCCTGCCGACGGTGAGACTGGCGAGATGGTGCCGGGGGAGTGCGTGATTTCTGGAGTTTGAATGGCAGTTTTTGGGCGGGAGTTACCCTTTTAAACTCCCAAATTCGATTCCTAAAGTCATATTTCCCCCAAAAATGAAGTAAAACTCCACCAATTTCCTTCTTATGGCGTCCAATTCCCTTGATAATCCCAGAATGTGAGTGTTCAATCGGCGAAAGTTTATTAGTGCGAAAGCGCAGCGAATCTTCAACAAGTTACTAACAAAGAAAAGATTGATCAAGGAATGAGGATTCATAAATTGAGGATTGAATAATCCCTCGACAGAAATTAAAGAGATGATAGTGCGGCGAAGATGAGAAGTCATGTGTTATACTACCGCCACTGTGGTTGTTCTTGTGGTAAAGGATTTTTATGCAAATTTGCACGAAATCAAACAGGGAGTCGTTTATGTGCGAGGTAAGTGGATCATTTACACTCCTGCATGAATCAATGAATTAAACATGATCGAGAACGTTCCTGTGTGTCACTATTCCAACTTCGTCCCAACAAGAAACCAGATGAATGAGATTTACCAGTATTTAACAAACGAAACTGAAGACTGGGAAATGAAAGAGAATGGGTATGTTAGTTTTTCTGCGACACTCCTAAATCCCAAATCTAAATACTGGCACTTTTTCATTTCTACGAAACTGTTACTGATAATGAAGATCGGTAAAGTTTCTAAAGAAAGTGCTATTCTGAATTACTGCATCCAAAGTAGACTACTGATCGATATTGGATCAATAATTGTGAAGTATATTTTGGGTCTGATCGTTCATGGATCAACTTATGTGCTTGGACACCCTTCCACAATTTTCTCACTTTGCAGTCAGTTCCAAGTGTCCTATGAAAATTGGGAAAAGGTACTTCTACCTTGGAAGCCTTTGGACCCAACTAAGAGATTCCCAGCTTTTGAAGATGAAAATGACATGATTATTATAGTAGATCAATCATCTCACAATTCACTGTCACTTCAACCCTTAGTTCTTAACAAGATATCCTGCGCAGAATCAAGAAACTGGAGAAAGAGGTGCAAAATGTTATGAATGCAATTCAATTAATAATATCTCCAATTTTTTCGATCATTTAGATTGGAGGATGAAAGATCATTTTGAGCACTCTAGACATATAAAAGATAGTTTGATACGGCTGATGAAAAGAATAAAATTAATAGAAGAGGATTCTACTGAAGATTTTCCATACCGACCCTTCTACAACCTCTTCGTGCATGTGCAATCAATGGGTGATCTCAGAGGAGAATCTAGTACTAAATCTGATGAATAGTAGATTTATATTACTACCTGTCTATTTATGTGTGCAATTTGGTTTAACTTTTTCATTTGAGACACAGATTAAAACCATATTATGAGGGTAAAAGACCAAATTTTAAAGAGGTTTTAATGATAAGTTAACTTGAATGACACTTGAGAATAGGTTGGGCTGACGACGTTAAACCAAGTGCTTATTGGGAGGCAACCCATATTTATCTTTACTTTTATTACAATTATAGTAGTTTGTATTTGAAATTATCGTTAGTTTGTGATAGTATTAAGCTCTACTACTCTTATTTACCCTTGAATCATCATAAAAATTGGATCCATAGAAAAAAATTGGAATGCATTCGACCAGAGCGAAACTGTGAAAATTTTGCCTTGGGCAGAACCAAATCAATAGAACCCGCCGACGGCGCCCTCAACGCCGCCGAAAGAGGATTTTTCCTGAGAGTTATGTTTAATTTTCAATAGAGCGTGCTGACGACGCCGAACACCTTGCCGACGGTGAGCTTGCGAAAAAATAACTTTAACCGCAACTTTGACCAGTCAACCGCCACTA
>NW_018226719.1:0-3685 GCF_001263595.1 Phalaenopsis equestris | reverse complement strand
ACATGTATTAAATTAATACTTTATTAATAAATAACTGTTTTATTAATTGGTTTAAAAATAAATATTTCACTCATGTCTTGCATTTTGAAAATTTTAAATGTCTCATAAATGGGAGGAAAATAACTGACATATAAAACTATGCTATAAAGAATTTTAAATTGATATTAAATGAAATATAAAAGCTTAAGTCATGCAGGATTACTTTTATATATGATACTGACAGAGGATCTGATGCACCCGTACACGATGAAGAAAATAGTAAAGATATATCTTCGGGTGTAAATTTTGAGGATATCTTCAGATAGATCTTTGATAATGCATTCAGATATGATGATAAATCCTGTTGACTTTTAAAAAGGTTAGAAAGAGTAAATAATCTTCGGGTGTAAATTTTGAGGATATCTTCAGATATATCTTTGATAATACATTCAGATATGATGATAAATCCTGATGACTTTTAAAAATGTTAGAAAGAGTAAATGCTAAAATTGAAATAATAATGAATAAATTTAAAGTCACATTTTAAAGTCTTATAAAGTAATGACTGTATTTTCTTTTGATAATTCATAATAGCATTTGCATGTGAATTTAATTTATATTAATACTTTAAATGTTCACTAAGTTAAACTTACTATTGAATTTAATTCTCTTTTAGGAAAAGAAAAGTTGTGGGTTAGAATGTTTAGCAGTAGAGATATAGTTACTAGGTATTATGATTTTAGATTTCTTGTACTGTTTATTTCTGTGTAGAAATACTGTTACTAGGTATTATGATTTTAGATTTCTTGTACTTTTTATTTCTATGTAGAAATATTGTTATAGGTTAACTTGAGATATCTACAAACTGTAACTATTTTTGGATGTTTTGATTTTATGCGCATTGTACTTGTGGATCATTAGTGGTTATTTTACAAAATTGAAAGTTTTAAATCTGAGGAAACTTATTTAAATGTTAATACCGTTCAACCATAGTTCGTGACTTAGTTAATTCGAAGTTATCAGGGCGGATGGTGACAAGAAAGGATAGAAAAATTACAACATTTCGCCATACCTTCTGCTGATCTTGAAGGTAGCGAATTTCTATTTCTGATTAAACTAGGTTCAACCACACTCTAGAACATGGTATCGAAAAATTGCCTATTGTTTTATTATCTTGAAAAACATACATTATATCCAAACTCTTGCTAAGTTAAATATTCATTTATATGACCTCACTCGAGCAGCCTTCATAAATACTAGTTTCAGTTCAAGTTCAATTGTGAAGACTTAGTTCCAGCGAAGTATCTTACCACTAGTACCAAACCTAAACATATCACTCAATTTGACGACACAACTCGAACTAAACAAATTTGTTAAAAATACCCATATTTGTTTACAAAATCATTGTCTTGAATGGCCTAAACCTTATTCAATATATGAAATTTTGGGCTTGGCCTTTCAATCCTACTAACCAATCTTGAATCAAATTTATCGTTGATCTAAACTTTATTCTTAAATTTAATGGCAGCCTTCTTCTCACAGATGATTCTATTACATTTTCCTGTCAATCTTCTATTTCTCCGGTTACCTCACAGTACGTTTGAAAGGGTGGTGACCTAAACATAATCTTCTCTTACCAGGAGTATTATCGCCAGTTCCAATTTATAGCGTGATGCTGATCATATTGACCCTGAATATTGTCATTGTGTTGTTCTTGGTGCTTGTGAAATAAATAAAATTCTAGAATTCCCAAATCTATCTGAAAGTTAAATGTACTATGAAGATCTTCTATTTGACTTACAATAATATATTTCTCCTAAACAACTCAAGAAACGGGTAAGCCAGGAAGATTTAAATGCTATTGTAGCCAACTTAGAAAAATTAGAAATTATATGAGAGAAATAGTGGGTTAAGGATAAGATTTATTGTGAACTCAAGATTATAAATCTTGACCTGAATAGTAAGAGTGGAGAAATAAAATATTATAATTTAGAAGAATGTAAAATGCATATAAACTAATTACTTAATTTGGGAGTAATCCAAAGGTCAAAATTAATACACAGAAGTCCAGACATGAATGTTATGAAAGAAATTGAAGAAAAAAGAGGACAATCTGGGATGATTTTTAATTATAAAAGATTGAGTGATAATACTAGATTTGATGGTTATAAATCGCAACTAAAGAGAATTGATTAATAAAATCCAAAATATTGAGTGGTAAAAATGCTGAAATAAGAAAAGGAAAAATAAAATTGTAGCCACATATTTTTAGGAAAATTCTTGAAATGTCTGACAATTTAGAAGATTTATTAAGATCTTTTCTAGGCTTATTAAAGTAAGCGAGACCTTGTATTAAAAATCTCTCAAAATCTATTAAGTCTTTGTATAATAAAACTTCTCTATACGGAACAATAAAATTTAACCGAGAACACATTATTGGTTCAATGAATTAAGAAAATGGTATTCCAGTTACCTGAATTAACCTTCCTATTGGATACTGATTTCCTGATTATTGAATTTGACAAATGTGAAAATTGTTGGGTAAAAATTCTTATAGAAAAGTTCCATAAGTTTAGTGACAAGAAAAAAGAAAAACATTTGGAGGTATGTGTTTTGTCTTTATAAGGAAAAAGGATACTTAACATCATTAGATTATGAGTTTTTAGTTATTATATATAATTTTGAAGCATTATACTTGTTTATATGTGATTAAAAATAAATTATTATTAAAATAAATTTTAAGGATATTATTAAATATGATAAACAAGTAAAAGAAACAAAAATTAACTTAAGCTCAAAAAGATGGTTGAAATATTTTGATCACATTATAAATAAAGAACTAAATATAATGTAAGAATTCATCAAAAATAAAATAAAGAACTAAATATAATGTAAGAATTCATCAAAGATAATAAAATATTTTTAGCAGACCAATTATCTAGAAAATATATATTAAAATATTTTTAGCAGATCAATTATCTAGAAAATATGTATTAAAAAGGTTATATGACTGATACTATATTTCAGATTTTCCTGATGAATTTATTCTTATAAGGATTGAAGAAAAAGAGATGGATCACAGACAAAATTACATGAAATTTGGTGATTATAGCCTACAAAAATATAATGGAGCTTAAAGTTGTCAATTTATTCAAAGAGACAGACTTGACGAGGTACAAAAATGTCTGATAGATAATATATGGAACATCACAAATGATGGATGGCCTTCGGACAGAAAAATACTTATTGGAGCTGTGACTCATTATTTCCTACCCACAATCAAAAAGCCGTTTGGTAAGAAATTTTTTTGCTATAAGCCTGTAGTTTATAGTACTTGGCAAGAGGCAAAAGAACATATAGATTCATACAAAAGGAAATCTTCATGGAAAAGATCTTACAATTTGAAAAAAATATATGAAAAAATAAGGAATGTAATAGAACCTAACTATTATATTTCTGATTCTCTCATTACTTATGAATGATTTATGGGATAAAGAGAAGCTGAAACTACTATACGTGATGAAGGATCCAGTTTTTTTATTGAAATACGAAATGAACATGTTCTAGAAGATCTCTATAATATGGATACAAATTAAAAAAATTCTTGGAGTCGAATAATGAAAATTTTGCTATTATAGAAAGATGCACTAACTATGTTCTCGAAGATTTTAGGAGAAAACATATCAATATGTCCTTTGCATTAGAA
>NW_018226718.1:46672-47861 GCF_001263595.1 Phalaenopsis equestris | reverse complement strand
GTGGGTGAAGACCCTAAAGGGGCAAATTAGTGTTTTCATTAAGGTCAAAATATCAAAATTACCCTTTTACCCCTAAGGGTCCAAACTTTCATAATTTATCAAATCCAAGTCAAATGACTTTGAGATTTTTATGTAACCTTACTGATAGGTTAATTAAGATATCAGAGCAGAAAATGTGAATTTTCACAATTTAATATAATTCATATAATTATTTTTATGCAGAAATATGCATTTTTAAGGAAAATTCCAAAAGATGATCAAGACAACTCCTAATCACTTGAAATTTTAAATGAGCTAGCCCTAGATCACAAAGACATTTGACCAAAATTTCATGATTTTGTGAAGTTTCTGTGATTTATCAAAATTAATTGAAGTTTTGGGGAGTTTAATAAAAATAAAATATTTTATATGTTGAAAAATATATTTTACATTTTTGGAAAATCTCTCTGAGGTGAGAGAACCCAGAGAATTTTATTTTATATTTTTCTAATTTTTATTTGATTTTTTAGAATTATTTTGATGAAAATTCTATTTTTAAGCCTTAAAAAATTATTTTAATGTTTAAAAATAGATAACTTCATTTTTAAACTTTGGAAAAATATTCCAATGATTCCTAATTGTTTAGGAAATAATTTAGAAAATTTCCATGAGTTTAATATTTCTTATGATTTTTTTATTATTTTAATTATTAAAAATAATTAAAAATTAAGTTTTTATTTTAAATATATATTTATTTTAATTAAATTTCTCTGATATCAGAGAACTCAAAAAACTAAGTTTCATAATTTTTGGAGTTATATTTTGATTTTTAAAAATCATTTAAGTATTAACTCTAATGATGATCTTTAAAAATTAATTAAAAATATCAAATGATTTCCAAATCCTTAAAAATTTTTATGGTGAATTTTCTGACTCATAAGCCACAGTGGAGAATAAAAATCAAATGATTTTGATCTTTATATTCTCCAAATTAAATGTTTTAAGCAAATTGATATTTGCTTCAAACAATGATGTTTTTATCTTTAAAAATTATGAAATTATTTCTTAAGACTACTCTGTCCATAGAAAACTCATATGAATTTTTGTAGAATTTTTTAAGCCACATACAATTTTCTATAATTATTTGAATAGAAAATGCATAAAAACTTAGAAAATTAAGATCTCTGTCTAGAGATCTCCTATGTCTTTG
>NW_018226718.1:44132-44791 GCF_001263595.1 Phalaenopsis equestris | reverse complement strand
ATTTTTTATTTTTGACCCATTTTAAGCATGTTGGGCTAAGTTTGGGTCAAACTTGGGCTAGCCATGGGCTAAGCTCAAATTAATTGTTGTGGTTGGTGAATAACATCATAATGAACAATTTTCATGAAGGATTAAAGTTGTTTTGAAGTTGATTTGGTGGTTAATTTATATGGATTTTGATGGGTTTTGGATTTAGACCTAAATTAAGCATGTAGGGCTAAACTTGGGTCAAACTTGGGCTAGCTTTGGGCTAAGTCCAAATTAACTATTTTATTTGATGTAACGGCTTTAAAATCAGCCCTAGAGTCTAGGATGAGTTATGGTAGGGCTTATTTGACCATATCAAGCTCAATTGGTTTTGATTTGGTCATAAGTCCAAAAAGGTGCATGTGACCAAATCTTGTGTTTGAACTGGGTTAAGCATGCCAATTGGCCCAATTAAATATGGAATTGAGTGTTAGAGACCATGAGGAACAACTTTCATGAAGGGTGAAAGTCATTTTAAGGTCAATTGGTTAATCAATTTAGTGGATTTTTTATTTTTGACCCATTTTAAGCATGTTGGGCTAAGTTTGGGTCAAACTTGGGCTAGCCATGGGCTAAGCTCAAATTAATTGTTGTGGTTGGTGAATAACATCATAATGAACAATTTTCATGAA
>NW_018226718.1:41206-43947 GCF_001263595.1 Phalaenopsis equestris | reverse complement strand
AAATTTGGGTCTAACTTGAGCTAGCTTTGGGCTAAGCTCAAATTGATTGTTGTGTTTGGTCAAAAATGACCTTATAAAGGATTTTCAACAAAAATTGGATGCCAATTTGAGGTCTAAGGCATTCAATTGTTGAAATTTGATGTGTTAGCCAATATGGGGGCTAATTTGGGGATTTTGTTAAAGATTGTCAAATTGACCAAATTGGACTATGGTGTAGTTGGACAAAATAAAATTAGGAATAATTCGGATTTATTGGGATTTATTGGGATTTTTTAGGAATTTTTGGAATTTTTGGATTTTTGGGTCATGGAGGGGTATCTTGGTAATTTGGCCATTTTTCCATTTTTGTCAGTTTTGGCAAATTTGGATGTATTCAAAGTGTTTGGAATGAGTTTTGATCAGTTTTGGGTATTTTGGCAAAATTTGGGAATTTTGGTCAAATTTGGGTTCCAAGGGCAGTTAGGTAATTTGGAGGTGTCTAGGGGCAAAATGCCAAGTTGGGCATTTCAAGTAGAATTGGATAAATATTCATTTTAAATAAACCATGGATCAATGAAATCCCCATTTTGGGCTCTCATGTTTGATTTTAGCCAGGATATTGTGAAGGTATTGTGTACCTTAGCTTCAAATCAACACCCAGGGTGAACTCTAAGGCCAAGTAGCCCTATAGGAACTCTTCTTGAGCTTCCCTCATAATGATCTTACCTACTAAATATTAGAGGTTAGGACCAATTTGTGGAACTTCAAGTTGAGTAAAGAGAAGAGTTTTGAGTTTCTAATGGTGAGGGTACCTTTTTTAGTTTTCTAAGACTAGTCTATAGGAAAATCCTATGGCTAGACCTAGGCTACTAAAGAAATTTCTAGACCTCAACCAAAAGTGAGGTCAAAAGATTCGTTGTCGTTATTGGGAAATCGAGATTGACCCAAATAAGATTAATGTTATCTTGGAGAGGCCTCCTCCCAAAATATTGAAACACTACGTTCCTTCCAAGGAAAGTTGGCATATCTGAGACACTTTATTTCTAATCTCTAAGGTAGGTGTTAGCCCTTCTCCGCATTAATTAAAAAGGATGCCAAATTTGCTTTGGAAGACAAATGCCAGCGGGCTTTTGAGTACGTTAAATAATATTTAATGACACCTCCTATTTTGGCGGCCCTTATTCCAGGGAAACCTTTAATACTTTATACCACAGCCCTGGATAACTCTCTTAAAGCCCTTTTAGCCCAAGTCAATGAAGAGGGTGAAGAAAATGCACTATAATACTTGAGTCGTCGTATAATACCGATGGAGATAAGGTATCCACCTATTTAGAGGCATTGTCTAGATTTGATTTTCACCACCCAGAAGCTCAGATACTACATGCTTTCTCATAGAATTACCCTAATTTCAAAATTTAATTTGTTGCAATATTTGATAACCCGACCTACACTCTCTGGATGTATAGCAAGATGGTTGATGATTTTGTTGCAAGTTAATATAACTTTTATTCCCCTACGTGCTATCATGGGACAAATTTTAGCAAATTTTCTCGCTAGACACCCACTTCCAGCCGGTTTCCCTCTTAATGACGAACTACCAGATGAACAGATATTACAAATGGATTTCTCCAGTGTGCAACGCTAGGAGATGTACTTTGACGGAGCTTCATTAGTCAGAAAATACAAAGGAACGAGCACAGTTATACCAGGCAAAGTAGGAATTGGGCTGATTTTCATCAAGCTAGATAGGGGTATGCTGAGATTCTCCTACCACCTGGCAGAGCCATGTACCAACAACAAAGCAGAATATGAAGCCTTAATCATCGGATTAGAGTTGGAAATCGAGTTGGAAATCATCGGATTAGAGTTGGAAATCTCGATGGATATAACAGATATTGTCATCTATGGAGATTCTAACTCTTCATCCAACAAGTCACCGAACAATACAGAATTTTAAAGCCAAGGTTAGCAGAATACCATCGGTATATAATGAAGCTGCTGGAGTATATTCCCAACATAACTTTATACCTGATTCCTTGGGGAGATAATGCCCATGCTGACGCTTTAGCAAACTTACTGAGGAATTGGCGTGTCCACCAGAGGATTCCATTGACATTACGGTATAAGGAAGATATGATTTGTCTCGAGTCGACCTCGACAATCTACACAAGCTCAAAAAAGAGGAAGAAACAATGATTGCAATTGTCGATATCACGTAGATTAGCGTAAGCCACTGATAGAATATTTGCAAACTTGAAAGCTATCAGATGACAAATCAGCAGCACATCATATCACAGAAAGGGATATGTCATATGCTCCAGTAGTTGATGTCCTCTATAGAAGATAATTCGACCAGATGTGGTTGCAATGCTTAAGTAGAGCTGAAGCACAAAATATTGTCAAAGAAGTATATGTTGGATTGTGTGAAGCTCATCAGTCAGGACCAAAGATGAAAATAAAGATCAAGAGACTCAAATATTATTGGCTAGCGATGATGTCCAACTACATTAATACAGTAAGAAGATGCCACCACTACCAAGTGCATGGGGTGGTCTTGCACTAACCTCCAAATGTGCTACACCCAACAGTTGCCTCGTAGCCATTTGAGTGTTGGGGCTTGGATGTAATAGGTCCGATATATTAATCACTATTGTAGAATCCACTTCTAACCCTAAATTATACCCGCTAGTCATTTTGGCAATCTTTAGTCCCCAATAAACAGCAACAAGTTCCGTTTCAAGTGCATCAACAGCCATAGCAGG
>NW_018226718.1:31821-41196 GCF_001263595.1 Phalaenopsis equestris | reverse complement strand
GCAGGAATGTAATAGTGTAGTAAGCATTTTACCAAGTGATTTTTGTAGACACCACCCATACCTACTCCTGAATTGTTGAAGCTTACATCTGTATTTATCTTAACAGTATTATGATCTAGAGGTTTTCAATAGACCTTGTAGATTTGAAACTGGTCAGGCTGTCCCAAAGAGTATGAGTTGGAAATATTTTAGAATCTCTTGAATTTAATCATATTGTGTACATAAGAAAGGTTGTTTCTAACAATCTTATCAGTTTTTGGTGTACCCTTTTTGAACTTAGCCTTATTTCTCTCCATCCATATAAACTAAGCAACAATAAGAGGTATAGAAGCATAATTCCTCTTATGTCATGTCTGCCAGCAAGTGGTAAGTTCGTCCCAAGTAAAATGTTTATTATCTATATTCAGGTGTGATAGCAGTTGGTGTCATACTAGTTGGGCAAAATTGTTATCAAAAAAGAGATGAGGCAGTGATTCCTCCTCATGTAGACAAAGCCTTCAAATATAAGGTACCCTTAATCCTTTTAGTTTAAGGATGTCATCAGTAGGCAGTAGTTTATGAAATACCCTCCAGCAGAAGAATAACATGGAAGGGGATAGAGAATTGTTCCAAATGATAGTGCCCCAGGATATGATTGGAAGACTTTGGAGAGACTTTGGAGTAGATAGCTTTGGTAAGACTTTGATTGGAGAATGACTGTCAAACAATTCTATCAGACTTGCTTCTATCAATGTGGATGCTAGTAAATTTTGTGACTGAGTTGGCATGGAGAATATTTGACAGCTTAGTTAAAGACCAGTCTTCATTTACCCAGCATTCAACAACCTTGAGGTCAGTGTTAGGGACATTACTGATTGGGGACAGCCAATATTTTGAGCACCAATTATCAAGCCAAAAGATTATGTTCCCTTTTCCCAAATTCCAACTAAAGATATTTTCAGCAGTTTGTCTATTATTTAGCATCTTCCCCCATATTTTGGAATCCCCAGTTTTCCTTTCAACAAGAGTGGGATGCTGGTCTTTACAATATTTTTCCCTCATGAAATTAGCCCACAAAGAAGTTTGTGGGCTCTAAACGGCTCTAAACTTAATCCATAGCTTACATAGGTTGATTTGAAAGAGCTGGTTAATACCCTTGAAGTCAATTCCCCCAGCCAGCTGGGGTTTAGCCACCTTTTGCCAAGAATCCCAATGCATTTGCTGCCTTTAACCAGACCACAGGAACCTGTTAACAACTCTTTCTAATTAAATTTGGGTGCTTTTCTTTATATTAGTCATCTGCAAGATATAAGAGTGAAAAGTTGTTAGAATGCTTTTCAGCAGTGTAATTCTACCCTCATTAGATAGAAATGATTGGGTCCACCAATTAAGATAAGAAGTGATCTTATTTATGACTTCCTCAAATTGTATTTGTCTTGTTCTTCCAGTGAGTAGCATGACACCTAAGTACTTGACAGGAAGCTGGGAGTTGGAGAAGTCAGTGTAACCAGAAGCCCATTGGTTGCAATTTGGGGATGCTTTTTTGTTAAAAATCAGGAGGCACTTTTCAGCACTGAAACACATCCCAGAGTGTGTTTGAAATTTTTGAAGATCCTGATACACTTTCCTTATTGCATTCTTATCAGCTCTTGAGAATACCATAATGTCATCAACATAGCATGATGTAGAAGACCATGATGTCATCAGCATAGTAAGTGAGATATGACTATATTGGATCTATGATGGTAAATAGTGTAGCTTTGGTTTAGCAGAGATTCATCGAAATTCTAGATAAATAGTCAATAGCCAAGATGAAGATTGTGGGGGATAAGGGATCCCCTTGCTCTGGTTGCAGTGAAAGACCCCCAGCCTTTCCCATTTATGAGAATGGATTGGTTGTTATTTTGTAGCCATCTGTTGATGAGTTGACAAAAATCTATGTGAAACCCTCTTGCAGTGAGAACTTCTAAAATGAATCCCCAACTGATAGTATCATAAGCTTTTTGCAAATCAAGTTTGTAGATCAAATTACCACCTCTACAGTTCTTATTTAGATCATGTAGTAGTTCCTGTGCCAAGAGAGTGTTGTCAATAATGGATCTTCCCTTCACAAATGTTGTTTGATTGGGTCTAATGACATGTTCAAGATGAGGCTCAAGCCTATTGACAATGATTTTGCTGATTGCTTTATTGATGATAGTGGCTAGACAAACTGGTCTGAAGTGATTCCAATTGGTTTGCATCTTAAATTTGGGGATCAGCACAAAAGTAGAGGCACTGAAGTAATGTGGGAGATATTTCCTTGGAAAAAACTAGCCAAAATAGCTATTACCTCAGGCTTAATAATGTCCCAAGATTTTTTATAGAACTCAACAGTGAATCCATCAGGGCTAGCTGCTTTGTTTCTATCAATAGAATTCATAGCCTTCCAAGTCTCCTCATCATTAAGAATTTAAGTAAGTCTTAAGTTAGTAGTGTAATTCAGTTCAGCGGAGAAGTAATTTGAACCAATAGGGATTCTGTGATTATGATCTTGATTCAAAAGGTTTTCGAAATAACTTACTGCATCATTTGCTATTTCAATATTCTCATGTAACCACTTCCCCTCAACATTTTCAATAGCATGTATAGTGTTACATTTCCTTTTGTATTTGATATAAGCATGGTAAAATTTGGTGTTTCTGTCCCCATCAGTGAAGATGTTCATAGCTCCTTTCTGCTTGAGGAATTGTTCTTCATAATCAATAGCAGTAAGAAGTTTGTTTTAGACAGTAAGCAGTTCCTTTTCCTCAACTATTCCTTCATGTTGATCTTGCTCCAACCTTATAACTTCCTCTTCTAACTCTTGCACTTTTGTGAGGACATTTCCAAAGGCCCCCCAACTTCGTTTCCTAAGGGCATTGGCAGTTTTGATTTGTAGCAAACAAAGTTTAATGAGGGCACCAGTATGTGAAATACCATTCCAAAGGTTAGAAATAGAGGAGTTGTAAGAAGGGTGGGATGACCACATGTTTAGATATCTAAAAGGGGGAGGGGAAGATGTATTATCTGAGGAGGTGATGCTAAAAAGGATTGGTCCGTGGTCAGAACCAGCAAGGCTGAGGTGAGTGACAAAAGTGAGAAGGAAATGGTTATATCAATTATCATTGACCAAAACTCTATCATGTCTCTCCCAAATTTTACCCTCTTCCAAGTATAGGCAGGTCCCTTGAAACCCAAATCAAACAAACCAGCACGGTGGACGTTATCATTAAATGTGTTCATTTTGGCTTGGCTAGGAACTCTGGCCCCTGATTTTTTAGCAGAAGAAGTAATGCAGTTATAGTCTCCCCCTACAATCCAAGGGGAGTCCATTTGTTGGCTGATATTCAACAAATGATTCCAAAGCTCTTTTCTGTCATTTTTTGTACAACTTGCATATATGAAGGTAGCATATCCCAAATGGCCATTGATGTTAAACTTGAAATGAACAAATTGTTGATGATTAGCTATAATATTCCATCTGATTTCCTTTCTACAAAGAGCCCAAATTTTATTGTTGGCATTGGTAAAATTATTAAAACCAGGATCCTTTTGATTAGCTTTTGATAGTTTTTGTGAACCATAGGTTCAAGAATTACTATGCACCAAAGTTTGTATTTATAATTCAATTGCAAAACTCTTTTAAGAGAGAGGGGGTTGGATATTCCCCTAATATTCCAACAAAGTATATTAATCATTTGATGGATGAATTTTGAGGGATGGCTGTGACGTTGATCTAGTTCTTCCTCAGTGATGATGGGGAGAACCAAACTTTTTTCTGGCTTTGCTCTCCGTCTGCAATAAACTGACTCCCTGCTGTAGTTTCTGCACTTCTGTCACTTGTTTTCTTTTTCTTCTAGCTGTTTGAACCTGCCAATCTTCATCAATTTCCTGTTTAAGACAAGAGATTACATGTTCCTCCGGAGCCTTGCCATGAATGTCTAATTGGCTTTCCTCTTGAGAAGAAGGTGATGGAGTGATCATTAAGATTTCATTAATTTCCTTTCTTACTGTTTTGATTAAAGAGTCCACTAAGATTCTATTTGTAGTAGAATCAGATAGTTCACCCAAAGGATCTGCTGATGAAGTGTTTACATTGATTGTTGGGAGTGGTCCCTTAGTTCTTTGAGTGGTTTCCTTCCTATTGTACAGATTTGTGTCTTCAACAGTGTTCATAGTGGCTTTCAAAGTGATATTTCCTATGTCTCTATGGTCCCTTCCAGTGTCCCTTTTTGGGGGTGGATGTAACATGTAGCACTTTTCCATTGTATGGCCAAACATCTTGAAATGTTGGCAATAGTAGGGTTTTTGCTCAGGGACAATATCTTGCCAAAATCCTTTAGTGACTGAGCCAATCCATATTCTTTTCAGCTTAGTCAGGTTAATATCTCTCTCCACTTGTATTCTTGTCAAAGCAGGCCTAGCTTTATTATATTTGGGGGCATCCACTTTTAGAGGAGAGTACCTAAAGCTCTTCCTATGTTAAATAAGGCATTTAACTTGAAGAAAGGAAGTGGAAGGCCTGACAACTTAAACCAAAGAGTAACCATATGTGGTTCTTTGCTTGGATCAAAGTCAGGAATCCACTTTATAATCTTCATGGTAGCTCCAACAATAATTATTGATTGCTTGGCAAAGAGTCTTACATAATCTTCCTCCACAGCTAATTGGATTAGTAGGTGCCTCCCATCCATTAGTCCTATCTTCCAATTTCCAATAAATGTTTGAGATTCAAAAAAATTTATAACTAGCTCCATTTTGGGGTGGCCCAACTGAAATTTTCCCACTAAGGTGAATGTTACTTCCTCCTTAAGAGAGTTTAACTCTCTGTTTGTGAAGAACACTGCAGTTTCCCCCTCCTTAGACCCAAGTGGGTGAATGCAAGGGCTACATCCTCTTCGTGCAGTTGCGTCATGAATTTCCTGAGGAAACACTAAGTGGTCAAAATCTTGTAGAACTACAGTAGTTCTTCCAACTTCCCCAACATATGTTGCTTTTGTCCAATGAGAATCAGTGGAAACATCAATAGGTGTAGTCATTGTAAAACTATCACTAGAAGGAGTCCCCACCCAGAAGCAGTCAAAGAAGACGGTGCAGTCTCGTGGGGTCACCAAACCATGAAAACCACCAGAGAGCCACCAGCAAACCTGAACAAACTTAAGAAAGAAACCAAAAAACCAGTCTGCCTTCAACAGCTAGTCTCCAAACAAGAAGAAAATGGGAAAGGGAACTCCACATCCAAGGAAACCAGAGAAAGGTTCAATGAAACAGTAACTCCAAAGACAAGTACAAGAGCACCACCACCACCACCTGAGATATGAACCAGCAGGTAGGTAGCCACCCTATCCACTGAGGATCATCATTTTTTTGTGGTCAGGTCACCCTCTTTAGGTGTGAGTCACTTTGTATTTTGGTTTCTAGACTGGGGACCTTTCCTTTTTGAGTCCAGTGTACTATTTTTTACTTCTTAACATGTAGGGAGCCGAATAATGCTCCTTCTACCAATATATATATATATATATATATATTGATTGCGGTAAATTATGTTTTAAAATGGATAGAAGTAATCTCTTTATTTAAAAATATTTTTACAAGAAATGGAATGTCGAGACTAATCATTACTGATTGAGGATCTTATTTTAGAAATGCAACAGTTACAAGATTGGTGGAAAAATATAATATAAAACTTAAAATTACAACTGCTTATCATCCTCAGGCTAGTGGTTTAGCGAAAGTATCTAATCGTGAAATTAAGAGAATTTTGGAGAAGTGTATTAATCCTAACAAAATGGATTGGTCTATTTGATTAGATACTATATAATGGGCATGCAGGACAACTTATAAGACACCTATAGGAATGTCCCCATATAGATTAGTTTTTGGGAAGACTTGTCACTTGCTAGTTGAATTAGAACATAAAGCTTACTAGGCGATAAAAGAATTTAATTTCAATTTAAAGATGAATGATTAATACAATTGAATGATCTTGAAGAAATTAGGAATGAATCTTACGATAATGCGATGATTTATAAGGAAAAAATGAAAGAATGACATGATTGAAAGATAGTAAAAACAGAATTTGAACATGGATAGGAAGTTTTATTATGTAATACAAGATTGAAATTATTTCTTATAAAATTGAAGTCTAGGTGGAAAGGGCCATTCAGAGTTATAAAAGTCTATCCCTTTGGAGCAGTCAATATTGAAGATCCCAAAAGTGGAAGATGATTTAAAGTGAATGGGCATAGATTGAAACTTTATTTTGATGGTCAAAGACCAAATGCTAAAGAGACTATCTTGTTGGATCACCCAGAATAAGACTGAGAATGTCGGGCTGACGACATTAAACCAAGTGCTTTGTGAGAGGCAACCATTATGTATCATTGTTTACTTTGATTTTTAAGTTTTTATTTAAAATCTTATATGTGTGTTTATGTTTATGTTTTTATGTAATCCGTGAATTTGAAAAAAATGTTTAGAAACATCTTTTTCTGCCTAATGTTGTGAAAAGACTTAAAATTTATTTCATCAAAATCGAAGCGGCCAAAATTTTGGAACTGGCGCATGATGCGTCGAATTCCAGCGCATGATGAAAATGACTTAAAAGATTTCAAATGGAAATTTATGGTGGTTTTTTGTGGGTACACTTTCAAATAACTCCTATAAACCGACTCCAAGACATATTTTAGGGGGAAAATGAGGGAAGAGTCACCACTTTTCAATTCCTATGGCTTCCCACTCTAAAAACTCCACTATATTTAGAATTTTCTACCTAAGAAAGTTCATCAGTTTCGACACACATAAGTTGCATGATCGAGTTATAATGAAGAAAAGGATTATCAAAGAGAGAGGATTTATGAATCGAGGATTCAACATAACGAATACTTGAGTCGAAGAAGTTATTGCGTAGAGGCATTGGGAAGTGCTTTGCTACACTACTGCCATTGTAGTCGTCCCTGTGGTGAACGAATTTTATGAAAATCTTCATGGGATCAACCAAGGAATGATCTACGTGTGAGGTAGATTTGTGCAGTTCACTCCTTTGAGAATCAACAAAATGTTTATGAGCGAGAACGTTCTTGTCTTCCACAATGCAAATTTTACCCCCACAAAAGAAAGCATGGATGAACTCTACCATTACCTTACGGATGAAGATGCTAATTGGGAAGCCCATGATGATGAGAATGTTAGTTTTTCTGCATCATTTTTAAATTGTACTTCAAAGGCATGATATTTCCTCATTTCCTTGAAATTACTGCCTACTATGAAACTTAGGAAGGTTACTAAGGAGAGTGCTATCCTGAACTACTGTATTCAAACTGAAAAACCTGTTGATATTGGAGATACATTATTAAAGTTGGGAGAAAGTATTACAGCCTTGGAAGTCGATGGATCCTGAAGTCTACTGTAGTTGCATTGGAATGGGAAATGAAAATAATATGAATGTAATAGTGGATCAAGAATCCCAGAATTCATCACCTATTCATCCTTACTACAACTTGAGTGCACTTTCAAAGAGAATCAAGAAGATAGATAATAAGGTGCATAATCTTATGCATGCAATTGTGAATATTTCTAAAATGCTGGATCACCAAGATTGAAGACTCAAGGAACATTTTGAACATACAGGGCATATTGAAGATGGGTTGGTACGTATGTTCAAGAAGCACACATGGATTGAGGAGAAAATTTCAACTAATGAATTTCCATTTAGGCCCTTCTACAATCTGTATGTGCACTACTAGTCTATGGGAAATATCCAGGAGGACGAGAGTAAAGAAGATGTTTAAAGTTGAGTTAAGCATTGAATGTTTTATCTAGTATTTTTTGTTTTAGTTTGTTTTGTTAGATTACGTTTACTTTCTATTGTTGCACTATCTATGTTTATTGCTTTGAAGTTTGATGTTTAGATTTCAGTTCTAGGACATTAGCTTACTTTAGAACACTGAATTTGTTATGTATTGGCTTGAAAAATGCTAGTTTGTAATAATACGGATTTCATATATAAATATAAGTTTTTTGTTGTTTGTGAAAATTCAGTGTTAGTTTGATGTTTAATTATACTTAGAAAGTTTTATTTGAGTCAAATAAAGGTTGACGTAAAGCTGTACGGAGCAGATTTCCATAGAAATCGAGATCAGGCAAAAATATGCTCTGGCAACTTACAAAGCCTTGACGCATGATGCGCCAATGGTCCGAACATGCCAGATTGGCTAAAAAACCTGCAAAATTGAACAGGAACCTCCATTTATGCCGCTTGGTCATCTTCCACCTCCAACCTTTAGTCTAGTGCATCACAATGCGGGCTAAGGAGAAGGATTTGGGGGCCAAAAATTATAGATTTCATCTTTTCTTAGTAAGAGCTTCACTTTATCTTAGAAATTTTTTATTTTCACCGTGGATTTTGGGAGATACAAAAAATGGGATTTTTGATGAAAATACTTAAAGAAAACTCATGGTAAAAAGTTTCTTACCAAATAATATTGCTTCGGGAGTTAGATTTGCAACTTAGTAATTTATTTGGATTTTAGTAGAATCTTTGATGACTCCACGCACAAAAAGAGGAAGAAAGTCGAGCAAATTTGATGCTCAAAAGTTTGTTAATTTCAAGGCCCAACACTATTACAATACACAAATTGAGACCCAGAGATTAATTTAGGAAAGGGCGTTTGAGAACCCGGGAGGCGAGGTTGAAAGGTTGATTCTCTCCAAAAATTGGGAGCAATTCTGCTACTTCACAGTTATAGCGATCATCTCGATGCTTCGGGAGTTCTACACCAACATTAGGTTCACTATGGAAGATCATATTTTGGTGAGAGGTACGCAAGTTGAGTTTACATTCGAAAGGATTAATGTGTTATATGGGTTGAGGAATGTCTTCCATGATGAATATGCCACTTTTGTTATCACTGATTCATCACTGGGAGAAGTCATTGCCTTTCTGACTGATGGAAGAAGTGAGTGGAAGATAGAGAATAACAAAATATTTAACATCCCCACTTTTATGTTGATGATTCAGTCCAAAGTATGACATCACTTTATCTCTGCCAGGTGTTTACCTACAAATACTAGCTCTCACTCTAAAGTTCTTTCGATTCCCTCCACCTAGGGGCTAACGACTTGTATCAGAACCTAGAAAAAAAAACCAAGTTGGGGGCTTTAACCTGTCACTTTAAAGTCGTCAAACTCTACACCGTTCAATGAATATTTCTCTATTTATTTGCACTCAATCATATGAACTATATTCTCATTCATACAACCTCATGTGATTCTTTTCAATTGTTGACTGATACAGTACCAGCCCGATTCTTACATGTTCTCACAACCAATTTTAACATCTAGATTGGCCAAATCAAGAAGTAAATGAAGTGCATG
>NW_018226718.1:19990-31694 GCF_001263595.1 Phalaenopsis equestris | reverse complement strand
CACTTTAGTTTAAAAGTAGAAATCATTGTCAAACCAACAACAAGTCTCAATTAAAACCAAAGAAGTCTCAAAACAAAAAGATAAAAACTTATCTCAAGTTCTCCAGAAAACTCTTGAAGCTCCTTTGAATCTCTTCTCTTTACAATCACTCAAAATAAAAAAATATTACAATCACTCAAAATAAACTAACAAAAATGATAAAATAAAAGTAAAAGTGGTGCCTAAAAATCTCTTCGAACTAACTCCCCAAATGAGAACTTTCAAAACTTTCCAAATATTTTCAAGACTCACACTTTTTCAGACCTTTTCAGAACTCTTTTTCAAGGTCCTGTCTTCTTTCTTTGATAGCTTTCCAAGAGGTGCCTTGGAAACTCTTCAAAATATGTCTAGATTTGATTTATTTCCCTAAGTGATGCATCCTTTCATGATAATTTTCATCCATGGTGGTTATAACCACCTATTAAGCCAATGAGTGTCTTACAAACCTCTTCAAAATTCACAAAAACTGACTTTACTTGTCAAGTAACTGTCACTGGAGCTTAAGCACGAGACCTCTGGCACTTAGGCACGGCCTTCTCTGTTTAACCGGCGCTTAAGCGTTGGATCTGGCGCTTAGGCGCCAAAACTCATTTGCACATTTTTCACCTTTTTGCTCCAAATTTGATCCTTTCCACTCCTTTAAGCATTTTTCACCTTTTTTAGTTGTATCTTCAAGAAAAACACAAAAATACCTTCCATTAAAGCGCAATATCTCAAAAATAGGTATAAAAATGTGTCTAAAAATACTATATATTTTAGGTGTATCAAAATCCCTCAAACTTAAAATGTTACATGTCCTCAAGAGACACTTCAATCTCTAAAAATGACATATGTATGATATATATGAGTTTCTTTAGGAGTTACTAAAATTTAGATTTAGAAATATAGCAGTCTAATTTAGAAAAAAAATGTTTAATAAATGAGACCAACTTAAAGTTTGGAAATTCTTAAGGTTAAGAAAGATAAAAATATGAGTTTCTTTCTAATTCAGAAATGTACTGTAGATTTTTTTAATTTAGATATTAGTTCTTTTATTATCTCCACTTAAACATTTTCATTAAAAATAATTTTACTTACTATATTATATCTATAAGCTTAATAGTTTCTCAAGTCAGTCCTCCCTCATCTGACAGTGGCATGGGTTCGGTCTAACCCACATGGATTGACTAATCCTCAAGCTTCTCCTTCCAAATTTTTTTTCTCTCTTTCATTTTCTTTTTCATTTTCTTTTCTTTCTCTTTTTTTTCTTTTCCTTTTCTTTTCTTTCTTTCTTTTTCTTTTTCAGGCAAGGATTACTAGGATGATTACTATATCTGGATAGGCCTTTAATGATTTTAAATTCCACTTCTCCTTTCCTAAAGCAAAGTCTTGATATAAGTTTGTTACATATAAATATAATAATAGTTTTGAAAGTTATTTTAGTAAAAGAAATTTAAATATTAAAAATAAAAGTCTAAATTATCTAAATTTTTCAAAAATATAATTTTTCTTACTAAAGATAGTTACTTATATTAATCATTTTCACATTTAAAAACTTTTTAACTTAAAGTTTTTATTCATTACTAAAAATTTTAACTAAATTTTCTTACTCATTTCTAAGATCAAATTTTACTTCCCTATTATAACTTCGTATACATAATCAATTTTTTTTCCTTTCAAATCAAATTCACTTGTAGCACATTTGAACATTTGAGAACTTCCAATTTTTTTAAAATATTTTTCATCTCTCCCAAACTTAAATTTTTAACAGATTAAACAGTTTAGCATTAGATATATATAATAGCATTAGAAGTTTAGCATTAGATATATATAAGAAGGAATGAAATTTTAAAAATAACATGCTAACAAGAATTTTAAACCCTAATGATACAAGTATAAAACTAAAAATAGGAGTAAAATTAATTTTTTGATCAAATCTTCTATATTTTCATTTTACTTCAACATGTAGATATTCAAATAGACTTCTAAACAGTGGGTATAAACATAAAAGCAAACATAAAAGTGGGTATAAACATAAAAGCAAACATACACACTACTGACATCACAATCTTTACAAAAAGACAAACTTGCAAACATGATAAAAGAAAAATAAAGTGTAGTAGTTTCTGAATTTCAAGTTTAAGATCTAAGCTAACAAGATTTTCTACTTTATAACAGATATGAAATAAAGTTAAGTTCTAAAAAAACTAATCCACAATACTAAACACAAAAAGACAGTTACTACCCTAAAATTTTAAAATTAAAATACTAACTACCACAAATGTCATAATAACAATAAAACATAAAAGTCCAAAATACAACATAGTCCAGAACAACACACAGATGCAAATGTAGAAAGCCCAGACCACATAGTTCATATCATATTACAATCATAAAATAAATCTCTCAGCTCTACTCTTCATTCTCATAATCACCACTATACCATTTTTCTACAGGCTCATAATCAGGATATCGAGGATATGAAGGAAATTGCACTCCTGGTTTACCTCTAATCAGGCTCTCCAAAGATGAGTGGAATTTCTCTTCATAATCACTCTTCCTTCTATTATAACTATTACTATAATCTGCAAAATGCTCTAAATTTTGTACCTTATTCGCAGTAAAATTGATATTATCCATCATCTTCTGTAATAACTCACATCGGGTATGAGTAGACTCACCTCGATATGTAAAAACACATGAAGTAGATGGTCTAGATGAAGAAGCAGTAGAGGTAGATGCAGCAAATGTTTCCATTTTGTAGCTCCTGGAAAATTCTCCTCTCCAGCCAAAAATTGAATGCTCAGAATAATTCTACACATTCACCTTCATGATGGGCTTTAGAGGTAACAGAACTTCCTCTCAACTATCATATTTAACCCCAGCCTGCTCACACAAAGAAAAGATCAAGGAAGCAAATCCCAGACCTACAGTTGTAACAGCTGTGGCAGAATTGATGATAGTCTGACAAATCAAAGCTCTAATGTTGATGAGATTTCCCTCTTGAATACAATGGTTCAACGTCACTCTTTCTCTGGTCACTTCACTGAGATGATTGATTTGAAGAAGATGAGCAGAAATGAAATAGTGTCAGGCCTTTGAAGGTGCATGATCCTGACTTAATGCTTATGCACAGTATAGCAATAGTTCTGATGATATTTTTTATTTATATTCCCTTATTTTGCAACAAAACTAAAAACTGGATCCTGAAGAAAAATAAAAATTTAACCTTTTAATTTAAATATATTTATATTGGGATAATACGCAAGTATACGTATCGTTATCAAGTAATATAGGACTTTTTTCTTAAGACCTGAATATCAAACCCACAGGGAAGATTATGCAATATGCACTTTTTAGAAAGTTTTTCTATTTTTAAAAAGATAATTACTTAAACTAAAAACAATTTTTGCAGGAATTTAAAATTTAAATATTTTTGGTATATTTGATATTTTAACGAAACAGTAATAACTTAAGAAGATAACTAAAGCTTTTGTAGAAAAAAAGTACTTAATATGAAAATATATTTCTTCTTATCATGAATCAGTAATAAGTATAGGAATTCTGTTGTGGAAGTATGCAAATTATTTTGTGCCAAATAGGACCAATAATATTCTTTACCCTTACTAGAGATGTTATAAAGAACATTGGCTAATTTAAAGTTTGAATAGTTCTGAAGGCCGGCTTGGCAAGGAAGATACTAGCTCTCACTCTAGAAGTTTCCTCGATTTCCTCCATCGGGGGGCTAACATTCTCGTATCAGAACCTAAAACAATAAACCAAGTTGGGAGATTTAACTTGTCACATTAAAGTCCTCTAACTCTACACCCATCAATGAATATTTCCCTATTTATTTGATCTCAATCATATGAACTACATTCTCATTCATACAACCTCATATGATTCTTTCCAACTGTTGACTGAGACAATACCAGCTCAGTTCTTACATGTTTTCATAACAAATTTTAACATCTGGATTGGCCAAATCAAGAAGTAAATGAAGTGCATAGATTTAAATCATCACAACTTCTTCCAACATTAAAGATTAATACTCTCCACAACATCCATTCAAAACTTAATTACTTAACATTTTAAAAAGAAAGATAAAGAAAACTACTCAGAATTCACCGAGAAAACAAAATCACACTTTAGTTTAAAAGAAAAAATCATTGTCAACCCAACAACAAGTATCGATTAAAACCAAAAGTAGTCTAAAACAAAAAGATAAAAACTTATCTCAAGTCCTCCACCAAACTCTTGAAGTTCCTTTGAATCTCTTCTCTTTTACAATCACTCAAAATAAAATAACAAAAAAGATAGAGTAAATAAAAAGTAGTTCCTGAAAATCTCTCCGAACAAACTCCTTAGAGAAGAAACTTTCAAAACTTGCCAGTGTTTTTAGGACTCTTTTCTAAGTCCTCTCTTCTTTCTTTTATAGTTTTCCAAGAGGTGCCTTGGGATCTCTTCAAAATGTATCTTGATAAAATGTATTTGCCCAAGAGACGCATCCTTTCATGATATTTTTTTTCCATGGTGGTTAGAACCACCTATTAAGCCAATGGGTGCCTCAAAAACCTCTTTAAAAATCATGAAAATAATTCGTGAAAATTGATTTTACTCGTCTAGTAACTACCACTGGTGCTTAAGCGCGGGGTCTCGACGCTTAGGCGCGGTCTCTTCTGTTTAACCGGTGTTTAAGCGTCGGGTCTGGCGCTTAGACGCCAAAACTCTTTTGCACAATTATTCACCTTTTTGCTCCAAATTTGATCATTTTTCACTCCTTTAAGTATTTTTTTCCATTTTTACTTGTATCTGTAAAAAAACACAAAAATGTCTTCCATTAAAGCACAATATCTTAAAAATAGGTATAAAATTGTGTCAAAAAATACTATATATTTTACGTGTATCAAATTCCCCCAAACTTAAAATGTTACTTGTCCTCAGGTGACACTTCAGACACTTCAATCTTTAAAAATCTTTAAAAACCAAATATGTATTATATGTATATGAGTTTCTTTAAGAGTTACTAAAATTTAGATTTAGAAATATAGTAGTCCAATTTTGAAAAAATAATTAGTTAATGAGATCAACTTAAAGTTTGAAAATTTTTATTATTAAGAACTATGAAAATATGAGTTACTGTCTAATTCAGAAATATTGTAAGTTCTCTAAATTTAGATTTTAGTTCTTTTATTTTCTTGACTTAAAATTTTTTATTAAAAATAATTTTACTTAATATAATATATTTATAAGCTTATGATTTTATCAAGTCTTATACTTTAAAAAGATCAAATGTAGAACAAATTTTTGATTAGGAACTAATCCTTAAGCTTCTCCTCCCTTAGATTTCTTTTCTTTTTCTTTTATTTTATTTTTCTTTTCTTTTTCTTTTTCTTTTTCTTCTTCTTTTTCTTTTTTTTTTCCTTTTTTTCTTTTTCAGGCAAGGATTACTATATCTGGATATGTCTTTAATGAGTTTGAATTCCACTTCTCCTTTCTTAAAGTAAAGTCTTGATATAAAACTTTTACTTATAAATATAATAATAGTTTTGAAAATCATTTTAATAAAAGAAATTTAAGTATTAAAAATAAAAGTCTAAATTATCTAAATTTTTCAAAAATACAATTTTTCTTACTAAAAATAGTCACTTATATTAATCATTTTCTATACTAAAAATTTTTAACTTAAAGTTTTTCTTCATTACTTAAAATTTTAACTAAATTTTCTTACTCATTTCTATAACCAAAATTTACTTCCCTAATATAACTATAATCAATTTTTCTTTTAAAATTCAAATTCATTTGTAGTTCATTTGAGAACAAATAAAATTCAAGTTTTGAAAATGTTTTTCATCCATCCCCCAAACTTAATTTTTTAAACAGATTAAACAGTTTAGCATCGGATAATTATATAGGCAGGAATGAAAACTTAAATAACATGCTAGTAAGAATTTTTACATCTTAATTATACTAGCATAAAACTAAAGACAGGAGTAAAATTAATTTTGATCAAATTTTCTAACATTTTATTTTGGTTTAACATGTAGAGATTCAATAGACTTCTAAACAGTGGGTATAAAAGCAAACAACACACTAACATGATAAAAGAAAAATATAGGGTAGCAGTTTCTAAATTTTAAAATTAAGATCTAAGCTAGCAAGATTTTTAACTTTAAAAAAAGACATGAAATTAAGTTAAGTTCTAAACTAACCAATCCACTGTACTAAAAACAAAAACAGTTACTACCCTAAAATTTTAAAAACAAAATACTATCTAACACAACAATCACAACAAAATAGAACATAAAAATTCTAAACACAACATAAAACGTAGTCCACAACATCACATAATTGCATCTGTAGACATCACAAAGTCCATAACAAAACACAAACATAACAATACATCAAACCAAATCAAGTCCAACACATCATCTTTCAACTCTACTCCTCTCCACTCTCAGAATCACCACTATACCATTTTTCTTTAGGTCATAGTCAGTATAATGAGGATATTAAGGAAATACTACTCCTGGGTCATCTCTAATCAGGCCCTCCAGAGCTGGGTATAATTTCTCCTCAAAGTCACTCTTTCTCCTATTATACTTGTTTGTATGCTCAGCAAAATGTTCTAAATTCTTAACTTTATCAGCGATAAAGTGGATATGAGTCATCATCTTCTGTAATAACTACTCTTGAGTCTTAGTTGACTCACCTCAAGATGTAAGAACACGTGAAGCAGATGGTCTTGATGAAGATGCAGCAGAGGTAGATGCAGCAGACGTCTCTAATCCATAGCTTCTGGAAAATCTTCCTCTCTAGCCAAAAATTGAATGCTTTAAATAAGTCTTCACATTCACTTTTGTAATGGGCTTCAGAGGCAACAAAACTTCCTCCCAATTAACATACTTTACTCCAGCCTGCTCGCTTCAAGAAAACATCAAGGAAGCAAATCTCATACCTACAATAGTAGTAGCTAGTAGTAGCAGCAACAGTTGAACTGATGATAGTGTGATAGATCAAAGCCCCTATGTTGATGGGCTTTCCCTCTTGAATACAGTAATTCAACGTCGCTCTCTGTTCACTTCACCGAGATGATTTGTACGAAGCAAACGAGTAGATATAAAATAGTGTCAAGCCTTTGATGGTGCACACAACTTTGACGTTAGAAAACTTAATCTCCTCTCATTTATAATCTTCCAAAGTCCTCTTCCAACAGTCAAATAACATATGATCTCGTCCAATTCCGCTTCCGTAAAACTATAATTCGCATAAAAACACAAAGTCTCCGGTTGTAAATGGTAAAAAAAAATTTATTACCTCAGTAGTAAAAGGTACCAACTTCCCTCGAACCATAACTCGATCGTCCTCAGCCTCTGAGAGATTTGCATAAAACTCCCTTACAACAGAAATTACAGCGACAGCAGAGAAACAACAAAACTGTTCCCACTGCCGGTGGACTATCAGGTCTTCCACTTCTCCACCTGGACTCTTAAGACATCACTCCTAAATCAATTTTCGTGACTGTAGAGCGTCACTATATTGATCCTGAGCTTTTGAACTAACAAATTTGCTTGAATCAAATGAGCTCTTTCCTTTGCTCCTTCTCATTCTTGGTGCCATTTTACAAATTTGATAAATGCCAAAAATAACTTTAAAAATCAAGTTTAAATCACTAAACTAAACTTCCAAAAGCAGTAACTAAACTTCCTAAGCAATTTCCATATATTTTTCTTCACTTTTCACCATGAATAGTAAAATTTTGAAATCTTCCAAATGTGCTTAAAATATATAATGAAAATTCCAAATTTTTGCATAGAAGTAAAGCTCTTACCTCAAGGAACTTGGATCTAGCTAATGTCACTTGATTCCACCAAGAAATCTCCAAATTTCACTTGCCCTTGCCCTTAAAATTGCTAAATCGAGTTTGGGAAGACGATAGGAGGCGTTAAAAATGGCATTTTTGGATAAAAAATTCACTTTTAACCGTTCACAAACAGGTTTTCATGAACCAGCACTTAAGCGCGGGTAAGTTGCGCTTAAGCGCCTCGCTTAGGCCCCTGCCTCTCGGGTTGGCTCACACTTAAGCGCGAGATGTGGCGCTTAGACGCCAGTGCACAATTTTTGAAATTTTAAATTTTAAGTAAAATGCACTGTTAGCCGAAGTAACCCACCCCTAAATGGTCCCATAACACATAAGTGACACAAACACTAAACACAAGACATAAACACTAACACACTTAAAAACATGACTCCAAACACACAATTCCTAACACTTAACTTAATGCCACTCTTGATTAGAAGGAACGAATTCTTGTCTCTCAATAGTCTCCAGGAATATAGAGTTGATAAAATGGAAGGTGGTGACGAGCTCTAATACTATCATCTTTGATCCACTTTTGCTTAAGGAACATCAACTTATCCGCTTCCTCTACATAACTGGTATGACTAAATTGCATCTTAAGTTGCCACCCAATATGTTCAAGATGAGCATGCAATTCAAGCACCTTAGTCTCTAATAAAGATATAGTATTCTTCATTTGGTTGATCTTCTCCGATATCCCTTCAATACTAATGGCTAAGAAACCATTATACATCTCCTGTGCACATTGACTAATGAACTTCTTCCTCATGGCTTTTTTCTTCTTCTTCAAATCCATCTCCCATGAAAACATTTTCTCTAAATCTCTCTTTCTTAGACTTTTAGGGCTAAAAAAAATCAAGGGTGAAATTCCTTCACAAACCCCTTCTTTTTATAGGCCTAATTCCCCCTCATAACTTCTAGGCACGACTAAAAACTGCCAAAACACGTTTATTCCAACTAAATTGCAGTTACACCTTCTAGAAATTAAAATTTTCACATGTGATTAAATTGCCGCGATTAAGCACCGGATCTGGCGCTTAAGTACCAGTGCACATTTTTGCATCAGTCAACTTAACATCCAAATTCTCATTCTAACATGTCTAGGTCACTAAATAAATTCTAAATATCATTACTAGCACATAATAAACTCAAAAATACTCCCCCAAATTTCTTAATGAGACTCAAAGCAACAATCAAAGCCAAAACACATTGACAACTATGGGTTGCCTCCCACAAAGCGCTTAGTTTTACGTCGTTAGCCTGACGTAACCAGTGCTCATTCTGGTTGACCCAACATCATTTCATCACTATATTTATGTTGATCCCCTATATAATAAGTTTTTATTCTATGTCCTCATCCAAATTCTCATTCTAACATGTCTAGGTCACTAAATAAATTCTAAATATCATTACTAGCACATAATAAACTCAAAAATACTCCCCCAAATTTCTTAATGAGACTCAAAGCAACAATCAAAGCCAAAACACATTGACAACTATGGGTTGCCTCCCACAAAGCGCTTAGTTTTACGTCGTTAGCCTGACGTAACCAGTGCTCATTCTGGTTGACCCAACATCATTTCATCACTATATTTATGTTGATCCCCTATATAATAAGTTTTTATTCTATGTCCTTTCACTTTAAAAAATTTTCTCAGAATTAGAATCTTTAATATCCACAGCTCCGTAAGGATAAACTTTTATCACAACAAATGGGCCCATCCACCTGGACTTAAGTTTGTCTGGAAATAATCTTAACCTTGCATTATATAGCTAAACTTGTTGTCATGGCTGAAAATTTTTAGTAAGAATCTTTCGATCATGCCACATTTTCATCTTTTCTTTATAAATCTTAGCACTCTCATAAGATTCATTCCTTATCTCTTCAAGCTCACTTAATTGTAACAATCTTTTCTCACGAGCATCTTTTAAATTATAATTGAACTCGTTAGTAGCCCAATATGTTTTATGCTCAAGTTCAACTGGTAAGTGAAAAGCTTTCCCAAATATTAGCCTATATGGGGACATTCCTATAGGAGTTCTATATGTAGTCCTATAAGCCCACAAAGCATAGTCAAGTTTGACTGACCAATCCATTTTGGATTCACAAATTTTTCCATAATTCTTTTAATTTCCGTATTAGATAATTCAGCCAAACCACTTGTTTGAGGATGATAAGTAGTAGCAATCCTATGATTTATATGATTTTTCTTTAATAACTTCTCCATAATGACATTTCTAAAATAAATTCCCCCATCAGTAATGATAACTCTCGGCATCCCAAATCTACAAAATATGTTCATTTTCAAAAATTTTGCAAAACTTTGAGCATCACATTGAGGTAAAGCAACAGCTTCTATTCATTTAGATACATAGTCCACTGCTAACAGAATATATAAATTTTTGAAAGATGGTACAAGTGTCCCATGAAATCTAATCCCCAAACATCAAATATTTCAACTTCTAGAATATAATTGAGGGGCATCTCATTTCTCATTTCTTCTCATTTCTTCTAGAAATATTGCCTACTCTTTAACATTTATCACAAGTTTTGATATAATCATTAACATCTCTAAAAATTGTAGACCAATAAAATCCAGATTGTAGATGTTTGTATGATGTTTTATCAAAATCAAAATGTCCCCCAAAATCATAATTATGACATTTTTGGATAATTTCATAAGTTTCTTCTAATGGTACACATCTTCGAACGATCAGATCCTTTCCTTGTTTATATAAATATGGGTCATCCCAAAAATAAGTCTTAACTTTAGAAATAAATTTTCTCTTTTATTGGTAAGTCATTCCATAGGGTTTAAGATCACTAACAATATAGTTCACAATGTCGGCATACCACGGAACATGCCACTCAATTATAGTGAACAATTTTTCATCTAGAAAATATTCTTTAATTTCTTTTTTCAAAATAGAGTGGTTTTTCTAATTCAAACCTGGACAAATGATCAGCATCTTGATTTTCAGTTCCCTTTCGATCTACTATTTCAAAATCAAATTCTTGTAAAATAAGAATCCATCCATCTTATATGTCTCGGTTTAGGGTTTAGTATCCTTCTTTGTCATTAAGTACTTAATAGCATAATGATCTGTATGCACTATACAATGAGTTCCAATCAAATATGATCTAAATTTATCAAAGGTATATAATATTGTTAATGACTCTTTTTCAGTTATTGTATAATTAATTTGAGTTTCATTGAGAGTTTTACTAGCATAGTAAATATCTTTGAAAATTTTATCATATCTTTGTCCTAAAACAGCTCTAATGGCATAATCACTTACATCACACATAAGTTCAAAAGGTTTTTCCTAATTTGGTGAAACTATAATTGATGCAGTGATTAATTTTTCTTTTAATAATTTAAAAGCTTTTAAGCATTCCTCATCAAAATTGAAAATTGCATCTTTCTCCAGTAAATGGCATAAAGGTTTAGCAATCTTAGAAAGTCCTTAATATATCGCCTGTAGAATCCAACATGTCCTAAAAAACTCCTAATTTCCCTAACATTTGTTGGATAAGGTAAATTAGCGATCACTTGAATTTTAGCAGGATCTACTTCCATACCATTTTCTGATATTTGATGACCTAATACAATTCCTCGTGCTACCATAAATTGTCATTTTTCCCAGTTAAAGACTAAATTTGTTTCTTCACCGTGCTTGAGAACTTTAGATAAATATTCTAAACATGAGTCAAATGAAGTTCCAAACACTGAAAAATTCATCCATAAAGACTTCAATCCCTTTTTCAATTAAATCACAAAAAATTGCCATCATACATCTTTGAAATGTAGCAGGGGCATTACA
>NW_018226718.1:16515-19836 GCF_001263595.1 Phalaenopsis equestris | reverse complement strand
ACAGTGAATTGGACTAACCCATGCACTATCTGAAATAGGGTAGATAATTCCAGCATCTAACCACTTTAAAATTTCTTTCTTAACAACTTCTTTCATAACAGTATTTAATCTCCTTTGTGGATCAGTCCTGGGTTTACAGTTTTCTTCCAAATTAATTCTATGCATTCAAATTGAAGGATTGATTCCTTCAATATCAGCAATTGTCCATCTGAAGGCTTTCTTAAAATGTTTCAAAATTTTCATCAGCTTCTTCTTCCTTTGCTAACTTCGAGGAAATTATAATAGGTAAAGTAGAAGAATCTCCTAAAAAGGCATATTTTAAAGGTTTAGGAAGTAATTTCAACTCAAGTTCTGGAGGTTTTTCAATAGATGGATAAAATTATTTATCTTTTTCTATCGTGTCCAAAATTTCAAAACTTTCTAGAGTATAACTTGAATCTTCCTTAAAAAGGTTTACACGTTGATCAAATTCCTCTTCTTGCTCGTGTTCCAATTCTTTTTCTTCAGATTTTTCTTCATAAGTTTTTTCTTCATAAGTAGTCTTGACATAAGTAGTCTTGAAATGACATTCGCACAGATATCTTATAACATCCATTGTATAGCATTCCTCATATTTACCATTTGCAAGGTATTTCATTGATTTTGAAATATTAAAAGTAACAATTTGATCATTTACACGCATTGTTAATTCCCCTTTCTGCAAATCTATCTTTACTCTTCCTGTGCCTAGGAAAGGTTTCCCCAAAATAATAGGTATCTCTTTATCTTCCTCCTTATCTCTTATCTAACACAATGAAATCAACAGGAAAGATAAATTGATCTACTTTCACTAGGACATCTTCTATAACAACTTTAGGATAGGTTATTGAACAATATGCTAACTACAGAGTTACAGTAGTAGGGGTTATTTCTCCTAATCCCAATTTTTTAAATATTGATAATGGCATAAGGTTAATGCTTGCACCTAAATCACATAAAGCTTTCCCATAAAATCTATCTCCTATTGCACATGGAATTGTAAAGCTACTAGGATCTTTAAGCTTTTCAGGAAGTTTCTTCTGAATTATAGTACTGCACTCCTCACTAAGTGCAACAGTCTCATTATCTTCAAACTTCATTTTTCTGTTGAGAATATCCTTCATAAACTTTACATAGCTTAGCATTTTTTTCTAAGGCTTCAACAAATTGAATATTGATTGTAAGCTTCATAAATATTTCCAAAAATTTTAAAAATTTCTTATCCAACTTCTGTCGTCGAAGTCTCTGAGGAAATGGAGGTGGTGGTTTTTCTAAATAATTTTTTGGCTGAGAAATAGATCTTTCAGAATATTTCGGATCGTCCTCTTTTGATTCTTCAATTTCTTCTCTCTCTACATCAATCTCTTTTTGAACCCTACCTTCCAACTCTCTTTCGCTTCTAAGTTGTACGGATTTAACTTGCTCTTTATTCTGGTCTTTTGGATTTGATTTAGTATTACTAGGAAGTGTTCCTTAGGAACTATTACTTAATGAACTTGCAATTTTCCCAAGTTGATTCTCAATATTTCTAATTGTAGCTCCTTGACTTTGTAACTGATTACCCATTTGTAACACCACTTCTTCTATAGACCACTTCTTATCCTTAGAATGTGTATTACTGTTGATTCTTGGAGGATGAGTAGATCTATAATTATTCTTCCCTTAGTTGTTCCAGTTTCCCAATGTGTTTACTTGGTTGTTCCCCCATTGCTAATTATTACCACCCAAATTTTTATTCCAGTTAAAGTAGGGATGGTTCTTCCAAACTGGGTTATAATAATTGGAATATAGGTTATTCTGCTTATTATTTATGGCATTCAAAGTCTCTAATGATGTTTTAGAATCTACCATTTGACCTAATGAATTCTCTTCAATCGTGGAAATTGGTTGAGAAAAATTCATTCCAAATTGGTTTAACTTCCTTGAAATTGCAGCAACTTGATTTGCTAACATAGTAAATGCATTAGTTTCATGAATATTGGCTACTTTATTTGGATTCACCCTCTCAGAAGGTCATTGAAAATTATTGGTAGTCATCTCTTCAATTAAAGCATAAGCGTCATGAAATGGTTTTGACATCAATTAACCACCAGCAGCGGCATCGATAATAGATCTAAGAGAACTAATTAATCCATTATAAAAGGTTCGAATTATTAACTAATCTGGTATAGCATGGTGTGGAAACTTTCTTAAGAGTTCTTTAAATCGTTCTCATGCTTCATAAATAGATTCCCCTTCAAACTGATTAAAAGATGTAATATCATTTTTAAGCTTCACAGTTTTTTATGGTAGAAAATATTTAGCAAGGAATTCTTGTGCTAAATCACCCCAAGTTTTGATAGATCCAGGTGTTAACGAATTTAACCACATCTTAGCTTTATCCCTCAGTGAGAAAGGAAATAACCTAAGTCTTATGACATCATCTGAAATACCATTATATTTACATGTAGAACACAATTCTAGAAAATTGGTAAGATGTAAATTTGGACCTTCTATTGGTGATCCCCCAAACTGATTATTTGATACCATTTGGATAATAGCATGCTTAAGCTCAAATGAATTAGCCATTATAATAGGTTTTTGAATACTACAATGAAGTTCATCTACAGTAGGGTTGGCATAATCTCTTAAAGGTCTAAACTCTTGATGAATTTCAACATTTTGATTATTTTGGTTTGTCATTTCTGTATTTTTTTTGGATTTTTCAAGATTTTTAATTTTTTTGGTTTTTCTCATTTTTCTAATAGTTCTTTCTAATTCAGAATCGTAGGGCACTAGTTCTTCTGAACTTGAACAACGCATACTCTAACATAAAATAAAATAAAATAAAACAAAACATACAAAATAAGAAACAATATTTAAAGTTTAAATAAGACTTTTTAAAAATAGAAATTTGCTTAGTTTTCTTACTCGACAATGGCGCCAAAAACTTGATCTCGACTTAATGCTTATGCACAGTATAACAATAGTTCTGATGGTATTTTTCACTTAAATTTCTATATTTTGCAACAAAACCAAAAACTTGATCCTGAAGAAAAATATGAATTTAACTTTTTAATTTATATATATTTATATTGGGATGCACATAAATATACTTATCGTTATTAAGTAATATAGGACTTTTTGATTAAGACCTGAATATCAAACCCACAGGGAAGATTATGCAATATGCACTTTTTAGAAAGTTTTTCTATTTTTAAAAAGATAATTACTTAAACTAAAGATGATTTTCGTAGGAATTTAAAATTTAAATATTTTTGCTATTTTGGATATTTTAACGAAACAGTAACAACTTAAAAAAGA
>NW_018226718.1:13980-16222 GCF_001263595.1 Phalaenopsis equestris | reverse complement strand
TACATTCTCATTCATACAACCTCATGTGATTCATTTCAATTGTTGACTGAGACAATACTAGACCAGTTCTTACATGTTCTCACAACAAATTTTAACATCTGGATTGGCCAAATCAAAATGTAAATGAAGTGCATGGATTTAAATCATCACAACTTCTTCCAACATTAAAGATCAATACTCTCCACAACTTCCATCCAAAACTTAATTACTTATCATTTTAAGAAGAAAGATAAAGAAAACTACTCAGAATCCATGGAGAAAAAAAACCACACTTTAGTTTAAAAGAAGGAATGAAAAGAAGAAATTATTATCAAACCAACAACAAGTCTCGATTAAAACCAAAAGTAGACTCAAAACAAAATGATAAAAACTTACCTTAAGTCCTCCACCAAACTCTTGAAGTTCCTTTGAATCTCTTCTCTTTTACAATCACTCAAAACAAATCACTCAAAACAAAAAAGTAAATAAAAAGTGGCTCTTGAAAATCTATATGAACTAACTCCCAAGAGAAGAACTTTCAAAACTTGCCAATATTTTCAGGACTCTTTCTAAGTTCTCTCTTCTTTCTTTTATAGTTTTCCAGGAGGTGCCTTGAGATCTCTTCAAAATGTGAGAGGTGTCTTGGGATCTCTTCAAAATATGTCTTGATTCGATGTATTTGCCCAAGAGACGCATCCTTTCATGATAATTTTTGTCCATGGTGGTTATAACCACCTATTAAACCAATTGGTGCAGTGCCTTAAAAACCTCTTCTAAATTCGTGATAACTGATTTTACTCGTCTAGTAACTGCCACTGGCGCTTAAGCGCGGGGTCTCGACGCTTAGGCGCGGCCTTCTCTATTTAACCGGCGCGTAAGCACCGAATCGGGCGCTTAGGCTCCAAAACTCTTTTGCACAATTTTTCACCTTTTTACTCCAAAAATTGATCCTTTTTCACTCCTTTAAGCTATTTTCCTATTTTTACTTGTATATGTAAGAAAAACACAAAAATATCTTCCATTAAAGCGCAATATCTCAAAAATATGTATAAAAATGTGTCTAAAAATACTATATATTTTAGGTGTATCAGTGCACATAACTTTGAAATTGGGAAATTTACTCTCCTCTCATTGGTGATCGTCCAAAGTCCTCTTTCAATAGTCAAGTATGAAATAATCTTGTCTAACTCCACCTCAGTAGGACTATAATTTGCATAAAAACATAAAGTATTTGATGGTAAATGGTAAAACAAGTTGATTAACTCTAGAAAAAAAGGTAACAACTTTCCTCAAACGATAACTCGATTGTCTTCAGTTTCAGGGAGATTTGCATAAAACTCCCTCACAACAGAAATTACTGCGACAGCAGAGAAACAAAAGCGCTGCTCCCACTGTCGACGAACAATTAAATCTTCCACTTTCCGCCTAAATCTTCCCCTTTCCGCCTGGATTTCTAAAACATCACTCCTGAATCAATTTTTGTGACTATAGAGCGTCACTGTATCGATCTTAAGCCTTTAAACTAACAAATTTGTTTGAATCAAATGAGCTTTTTCCTTTACTCCTCTTCATCTCCTCTTCATTCTTGGTGCCTCTTCATTCTTGGTGCCATTCGACAAATTTTATAAATTCCAAAAATAACTTCAAAAATCAAGTTTAAATCACTAAACTAAACTTTCAAAGCACAAACTAAACTTCCCAAGCAATTTCCATAGATTTTTCATCATTTTTCACCATGAATAGTGAATTTTCAAATTTCTCCAAATGTGCTCAAAATACATGGTGAAAATCCAAAATTTTTGCAAGTAAAGCTCTTACCTTAAGAAATCTGAATCTAGCATTTTTTTCTTGATCCCACCAAGAAATCTCCACTTAATGGTGTGCCCTAGAACTTAAAAATCGTGATTTTGAGAGGTAGAACACGTCGGGAGGCATTAAAAATGGTGTTTTCGGACCAATACGTCACTTTTAACTGTTCGAGCCCAAAGCCACAAGTTTTGTTAATTTTGTGATGTGTAAACAACAAGTAAAGGAACTTGGCTGGACTGCAATAGATTTTGTATTTAATATATTTCAATTAAAAAATTAAAACCATAAACGTTTAAAATTTGACACGCAATGGACAGGTAAAATGCACTATTTGCCAAAGTAAACCACCCCTTAAATGGTCTCATAGCACTTAATTGACTATTTTCAACTTCATATAACTTCCCTCTCTCTCAAAATTATCCTTAATAACTATTTCAATTTGAGGCTAAAACAA
>NW_018226718.1:9072-13662 GCF_001263595.1 Phalaenopsis equestris | reverse complement strand
GGTGACGTGCTCTGATGCAATCTTCTTCAATCTACTTTTGCTTAAGAAACATCTCCTTATCTGCTTCCTCTATATAACTAGTGTGGCTAAATTGCATTTTCAATTGCCATCCAATATGCTCCAGATGTGCATGATTTTCCAATACCTTAGTCTCCAGTACAGACATGGTATTTTCAATTTTGCTGATTTTCTCTAATATCCCTTCAATACTAATAGCTAAGAAACAGTTAGACATCTCTTGTGCACTTTGACTATTGAATTTCTTCCTCATGGTCTCTTTGTTCTTCTTCAAATCCATCTCCCATGAAGACATCATCTTAAAATCTCTCTCTTTTAGGCTTTGAGGCTAGAAATGATTTGGAGTGAAATTCCTTCACTAAACCCTACTATTTATAGGCCTAAATTCTTCCAATAACTCCTAGACACATTTAGAAACAGGCAAGACACGTTTTTGCAGACTTCTACGCGGTTTTTCCTTCTAGAATATTAATTTTTCACATGTTTTTAAATTGTCGCGCTTAAGCGCCGTATTTGGCTCTTAAGTGCAGGATTTGGCGCTTAAGCGCCAGTGCACATATTTGCACAAGTCAACTTAACGTCCAAATTCTAATTTTAACATGTCCAAATCTCTAATTTAAGTCTTAAAATCAATACTAATACATAATAGTCTCAAAAATACTACCCCAATTTTTTTAATCACACCTAAAACAATAATAAAAACAAAAACACACTAATACTTATGTGTTGCCTCCCACAAAGCGTTTGGTTTTACGTCGTCAGTCCGACGTAACCAATGCTTACTCTGGTTGACCTAACATCGTTCCATCATTAAAATTATGTTGATACCCTATATAATATAGTTTCAGTCTATGTCCATTCACTTTAAAGATGCTCTCAAACTTAGGATCTTTAATATCCACAGCTCCATAAGGATAGACTTTAACCTCAATAAATGGGCCCATCCACCTGGACTTAAGTTTTCTTGGAAATAATCTCAACCTTGCATTATATAGCAAAACTTGTTACCTTGGTTGAAAATTTTTAGTAAGAATCTTTCGATCATGCCACATCCTCATCTTTTCTTTATAAATTTTGGCACTTTCATAAGACTCATTTTTTATCTCTTCAAGCTCATTTAATTGTAATAATCTTTTCTCACCAGCATCTTTCAAATTATAATTGAACTCTTTAATTGCTAAAAATGCTTTATGATCAAGTTCAACTGGTAAATGACAAGTTTTCCCAAATATTAGCTTATATGGGGCCATTCCTATAGGAGTTATATATGCAGTCCTATAAGCCCAAAAAGCATAGTCAAGTTTGACTGACCAATCCATTTTTGTTGGATTCACAGATTTTTCATAGTTCTTTTAATTTCCTGATTGGATAATTCAGTTAAACCACTTGTCTAAGGATGATAAGCAGTAGCAATCCTATGATTTATATGATATTTCTTTAATAGCATCTCCATTATGGCATTTCTGAAATGACATCCCCCATCAGTAATGATAACTCTGGGCATCCCAAATCTACAAAATATATTCATTTTTAAAATTTTTGCAACACTTTAAGAATCACATTGAGGTAAAGTAACAACTTCTATCCATTTTGATACATAGTCCACTGTTAACAGAATATATAAATTTCCGAAAGATGGTATAAATGGTCCCATGAAATCTAATCCTCAAACATCAATTATTTCAACTTTTAGCATATAATTGAGGGGCATCTCATTTCTTCTAGAAATATTGCTTACTCGTTGACATCTATCACAAGTTTATAGAATCCATATAGGCATTAACATCTCTAAAAATTGTAGGCCAATAAAATCCAGATTGTAAAATTTTGTATGTTGTTTTATCAACACGAAAATGTCCCCCAAAATCAGAATTATGACATTTTTGGATAATCTCATAAGTTTCTTCTAATGGTCCACATCATTGAATAATCAGATCCTTTCCTTGTTTATATAAATATGGGTCATCCCAAAAATAAAAAAATAAGTCTTAGCTTTTCTTAGCTTTAAAAATAAATTTCCTCCTCTGTTGGTATGTCATTCCATAGGGCATAATATCACTAACAATAGAGTACACAATGTCAGCATACCACATACCACGGAACACACCACTCATTAATAGTGAACAATTTTTCATCTGGAAAATGTTCATCAATTTAATTTTCAAAACAGAGTGTTTTTTCTAATTCAAGCCTGGACAAATGATCAGCAATTTGATTTTCAATCCCCTTCCAATTTGCTATTACAAAATCAAATTCTTGCAAAAGAGGAATCCATATTATAAGTCTAAGTTTATCTTCCTTCTTTTTCATTAAATACTTAACAGCAGAATGATCTACATGCACTATACAATGAGTTCCAATTAAATATGATCTAAATTTATCAGAAGCATATATTATTGCTAATAACTCTTTTTCAATTACTGTATAATTAATTTGAGTTTCATTAAAATTTTTACTAGCATAGTAAATAGCTTTGAAAATTTTATCATATATTTGTCCTAAAATAGCTCCTATAGCATAATCACTAACATCACACATCAATTCAAAAGGTTTTTTCCAGTTTGGTGAAACTATAATTGGTGCAGTGATTAAACTTTTATCTTTTCTTTTAATAACTTAAAAGCTTTTAGGCATTCCTCGTCAAAATTAAAAATTGCTTCTTTCTCCAATAAATGGCATAAAGGCTTAGCAATCTCAGAAAAGTCCTTAATATTGAAAAAAAGTCTTTAATATATCATTTGTAGAATCCAACATGTCCTAAAAAACTTCTAATTTCCCTTACATTTGTTGGATAAGGTAAATTATCGATCACTTGAATTTTAGCAGGAGCCTACAATTCCTCCTGCTACCATAAATTGGCATTTTTCCCAATTAAGGACTAAATTTGTTTCTTTACAGTGCTTAAGAACTTTAGATAAATGTTTTAGACATGAGTCAAATGAAGTTCCAAAAAATAAAAAGTCACCCATATAAACTTCAATCCCTTTTTCAATTAAATCACAAAAAATTATCATCATACATCTTTGAAATTTTGAAATGTAGTACATCTTTGAAATGTAGTAGCGGCATTACATAAACCAAAGGGCATTCTTCTAAAAGCAAATGTACCATAATGGCCTGTAAATGTTGTTTTATCTCAATCCTCAAGAGATATTTGAATTTGGTGATAACCAGTATATCCATCCAGAAAATAAAAGTATTTATGCCTAGCTAGTCTATCTAGCATTTGATCTAGAAAGGGTAATGAAAAATGATCTTTTCTAGTGGCAAGATTTAATTTTCTATAATCAATGCATATTCACCACCCTGTAACTTGTCTAATAGGTATTTGACCAAAGGAAAATACGTTGATATTTTCATACTTATTTTATATTATTTTTGATGATATTGCACTTTAAACAAAGGTATTTTTTTATGTTTTGTTGCAGGAATGATGAATTAGGGTCATTGGAGCAAAAAGATGAAAAAAGAATCAAATTTGGAGAAAGAAGGACCAAAATATGAAGGTTTGAACAAGGGCACCGACGGCGAGCCCAACAGTGCCCAACGGTGCGGCGGGCGAGATTTCCCCGAGACTCCAGAATTAATTTACTTAGAAGGCCCGCCGACGACCCCCTCGAGGTTGCCGATGGCGAGATCGGCGGTTATGTCCAATTAGGCATTGGATACAAATTTTGGAGGGGTGCTTAGGCAACTCTTGGGAAAGCTCATCCACGTCTTTAAAGAGAAGACTTTGGCCAAAAACAGAGAGGAGGGACTCCAAATTGAAGTGAAAAAAAAAAGTGTAGAGAGTCTAAATTGTGAGGAATTCTTAGAGAGATTGTAAGAGTGGAGGAAAAATGAGAGTGGAGGAAAAAGAGTGGAGGAAAAATGAGAGATTTCTTCCTCCTTGCAACTTCGAAGAGGAATTCTGTGTGTTGTAAAGAAAGGAAGAGATTCAGAGGCACATTGAGGAGTTTTCTTGGGGAGAAATTAGAGATATGTTTATTTGTTGTTGTTGATTGTATAACTTTGCATTTATATATGAATTCTGAGTTTTATGAGTTTTTTTATATATGAATTCTGAGTTTTATTGTGTTTTCCCCATGAGATTTGAGTAGTTTTCTCTATCTTTCTCCTTGTCTTGAGGGTGATTTAATGGTGATTTAAATTGGTGAAGCCATGAAAATGTTTGAGAAATTGTGATGATCTTTTCACTTCAATCTTATTTTTACTTTCAATATGTTGAGTTTTACAACTAAAGTGAAGATTACATCCAAGATTCAGGGAGGTCAAAGCCCTTGGAAGTTGGGTGCAAATAAATAGGGATATAAAATTATTGGGCGTAGAATTAGAGATTTTAGAGTGACAGCTAAAATCCCTAATTCGGTCCTATCGTTTAGGTACTGAAGTGTAGATGTTAGCCCTCAGGCTAGGAGAACGTGGGAGCTCCGAAGTGAGAGTCGGTAACCTCCTAGACTAGCCGCAGATTTAGTAAACAAGCGTAGGATTAGTCAATGTTCTTTATGCCTGGACCAAAGGATAAAGAATAGGTATGCTCCTATTTGGTACAATACAAATTGAACTGATTCA
>NW_018226718.1:7169-7966 GCF_001263595.1 Phalaenopsis equestris | reverse complement strand
CAGATTGATGGAGAGTCAATATATGAAGCTTGGGAGAGATTTAATGATCTTCTTAGGAAGTGCCCTCATCATTCGTTATCAGATTGGTTGATAATTCAAACTTTTTATAATGGATTAGTGGGATCTCTTAGATCGATTATAGATGTTGTGGTTGATGGTTAGTTAATGTCAAAAACTTTTGATGAGGCTTATTCATTAATAGAAGAGATGGCTACCAATAATTTTCAATGGCCCTCTGAACGAGTAAATCCTAAAAGAGTAGCTAGTATTCATGATTCAGATGCAATCTCTATGTTAGCTTCGTAGATTGCTGCAATATCAAAGAAATTAGATCATTATGGGATGAATTATTCTCCAACACCTCCTATGATGGAAGACAACTGGGTAATTTTATTCATCTGGGTAATTTTTGGATGTTCAACCTTCATATGAGGCTTTAAATGCTATTAATATACCCAACAACACTTATTCGAATTATTATAACTCAGGTTGGAAGAATCATCCAAATTTTAATTGGAATAACAATTCTTCTACAAATCAACAATGGGCAAACAACCCAGTGAACCCATTAGAAAATTCATCCAACCAAGGAAATGTTAACTATAGATCTTCTTATCCCTCAGGATTTAACAGTAATACTTAAATTAAGGAGAAGAAGTTGTCTATGGAAGAGCTGATATTAAACATGGGTCAACAATTACACAATCAAGGAAATCAATTACAGATTCAAGGAAATCAATTACAACATCAAGGAACTGCTATTAAGAATATTGAAAACCAATTAGGGCATATCGCTA
>NW_018226718.1:5159-7146 GCF_001263595.1 Phalaenopsis equestris | reverse complement strand
GGAACTTTTCCTAGTACTGTGGAACCAAATCCTAAAGATCAAGGAAAAGAACAGATAAAAGCGATACAATTACAAAGTGGAAAAGAATTGGAGACAAGAGTCCAAAAAAAAATGAAAACTGAAAAAGAAAAGGATCATGAGTACCTAGAATTAAAATATCCACTTACATCAATGAAAATTACTCTGGAGAAACCTCCACCACCGTTTCCTCAAAGATTGAAGCAACATAAATAGAATAAACAATTTTCCAAATTTTTAGAAATTCTTAAGAAGTTAACGGTAAATATTCCCTTCGCCATTTACACCAATGAAGATTACTGTGGAGAAACCTCCACCACCGTTTCCTCAAAGATTGAAGCAACACAAATAAAATAAATAATTTTCTAAATTTTTAGAAATTCTTAAGAAGTTAACGGTAAATATTCCCTTCGTAGAGGCTTTAGAGCAAATGCCCAATTATGTGAAATTTATGAAAGATATTCTGAACAAGAAAAGGAAGTTCACGGATAACAAAACTGTTGCACTTAGCGAAGAGTGTAGTGCAATTATTCAAAAAAAGCATCCAAAAAAATTAAAAGATCCTGACATTTTCACTATATCGTTTGCTATCGGTGAAAAATTTTATAGAAGAGCCTTATGTGATTTGGGAGCCAGCATTAATCTTATGCCTCTATCAATTTTCAAAATATTAGGATTAGGAGAAGTCTCACCTACTTCTGTAACTCTTTAGTTAGCATATCGTTCAGTTACATATCCTAAGGGAGTTATAGAAGATGTGTTAGTAAAAGTTAATAAATTTATCTTTCTTGTGGATTTCATTATTTTAGATATGGAGGAAGATAAACAAATATCTATCATTTTAGGGAGACCATTTTTAGCTACTGGAAAAGCTATGATAGATGCTCAAAAAGGAGAATTAACTATGAGAGTTAATGATCAAGAAGTGACTTTTAACATTGTGAAATTTATGAAATATCGTGTTGTTGAAAGAGATAATGAATGTTTTCGCATGAAAATTATTGAACATCTATTGAATGAACATTTTAAAGAATATTTTGAAGAGAAAGAACAATTTGAGGAGATTAATGAAGTTATTTTGGACAAATTAGAAAATGAAGATTTAAATTTGATTCTGTTCAGGAATGATTTGAGAATCTAGATATTATAGAAAATGCTGATAAGAATCTATTTACGTCAATTATAAAACCACCTGAACTTGAGTTAAAAATATTTCCTAGCCACTTGAAGTATGTGTTTCTGGGAGACTAATCTACATTACCTATTATTATATCTTCAGAATTAAATGATTTGCAAGAGCAAAGACTGTAAGATACATTGAAAAGATATAAGAAAGCTTTTGGTTGGACCTTAGCTGATATTAAGGGAATCAGTCCTTCGATTTGTATGCACAGAATTATACTAGATGAACAATATAAACCAAGAGTTGATCCACAAAATAGATTAAACCCAATGATGAAAGAAGTAGTTAAGAAGGAAATTTTGAAATGGTTAGACACTGGAACTATATATCCTATTTAAGATAGTGCGTGGGTAAGTCCAATTCATTGTGTTTATAAGAAAGGAGTGACAGTTAAAGCAAAAGAAAATAATGAATTAATACCTATCAGACAAGTTACTGGGTGGCGTATTTGCATTGATTATAGAAAATTAAACACTGCCACCACTAAAGATCACTTCCCTTTACCTTTTTTAGATCAAATAGTAGATAATCTTGCTGGGCACAAATATTTTTGTTTCTTAGATGGATATACCGGTTACCATCAAATTCTTATTACTCCTGAGGATCAAGAAAAGACAACATTTACTAGTCTATTTAGAACTTTTGCTTTTTGAAGAATGCCTTTTGGATTATTTAATGCACCTGCAACATTCCAGAGATGTGTGATGTCCATATTTAGTAAGTTAATTGATGATGGATTGGAAGTATTTATGGATGATTTCTCTGTATTTGGAACATCATTTGACG
>NW_018226718.1:0-3738 GCF_001263595.1 Phalaenopsis equestris | reverse complement strand
ACTTGAAAAGACTATAAACCCTAGTAGAATAGATTGGTCCACTAGACTGGATACTGCATTATGGGCTTACAGTACTGCTTATAAAACTCCTATTGGAATGACTCCTTACAGACTAATTTTTGGAAAGACTTGTCACTTACCAATAGAATTGGAGCGTAAAGCATATTGTCCGATTAAAGAATTCAATTATAATTTGAAAGATGCTGGTAAGAAGAGATTGTTACAATTAAATGAATTGGAAGAATTAAAAAATGAATCTTATGATAACGACAGAATTTATAAGGAGAAACTAAAGTTATGACATGATCAGAAGATTAACCAGATGAACTTTGAACCAGGACAGGAAGTTTTGCTTTACAATACTAGACTGAAGTTATTTCCTGGGAAATTGAAGTCTCGTTGGTTATGACCCTTTACTGTGACTCAAGTTTATACTTACGGAGCTGTTGAAATTGAAGATCAGAAGACTGGAAATTAAAATCGTATTTTGAGGGTAAAAGACCAAATTTTAAAGAGGTTTTAATGATTAGTTAACCTGAATAACACCTGAATAGGTCAGGCTGACGACGTTAAACCAAGCGCTTTATGGGAGGCAACCCATAGTTATCTTTACTTTTATTGTGATTATAGAAGTTTTTTATTTGAAATTATAGTTCGCTTGTGGTAGTATTAAACTCTACTACTCTTATTTACCCTTTAATCATCATATGAAATGCATCAAAATAGTGGGAACCATGGAGAAAAATTGGAACGCATTCGGACCAGCGCGAAACTGTGCAAATTTTGCCTTGGGTGCCGACGGCGCCATCGACGCCGTCGACGGCAGGTTTTTCCCGAGAGTCCAAGCTAAATAAATATAAAGGTTCACCAACGGTGCCCTCGACCCCGCTGACGGTGAGACCGGCAAGATGGCGGTTTTTGGAGTTTGAATGGCAGTTTTTGGCGATTTTTTGGTCGGAGTTACCCTTCTAAACTCCCAAATTTGATTCCTAAGTTCATATTTCTCCCAAAAAATGAAGTGAAACTCCACCAATTTCATTCCTATGGTATCCAATTCCCCTAATAATCCCATAATACGAGTGTTCAATTGGCGAAAACTTATTAGTGCGAAAGCGCACCGAATCTTCAACAAGGTACTGACAAAGAAAAGATTGATCAAGGAACGAGGATTCGTAAATCGCGGATTGAATAATCCCTCAACAAAAATTGAAGAGATGATAGTGCGGTGAAGATGGGAAGTGTTGTGCTATACTACCGCCGTCGTAGTTGTTCCTGTGGTGAAGGAATTTCATGCAAATTTGCATGGAATCAACCAGGGAGTCGTTTATGTGCGGGTAGATGGATCACTTTCACTCCTGCAAGAATCAATGAATTATACATGATTGAGAACGTTCCTGTCTGCCACTATTCCAACTTCGTCCCAACAAGAAACTAGATGAATGAGCTTTATCAATATTTAACGCACGAAACTGAAGACTAGGAAATGAGAGAAAACGGGTATGTTAGTTTTTCTACGACACTCCTAAATCCCATTTCAAAACACTGACACTTTTTCATTTCTGCGAAACTGTTACCGACAATGAAGATCGGTAAAGATTCTAAAGAAAGTGTTATTCTGAATTATTGCATCCAAAGGGGACTGTCGATCGATATTGGATCAATAATTGTGAAGTTGATTTTGGCGTGATCGTTCATGGATCAACTTATGGGCTTGGACATCCTTCCACAATTTTCTCACTTTGCAGTCAGTTACAAGTGTCCTGCAAAAATTGGGAAAAGGTACTTCTACCTTGGAAGCCTTTGGACCCAACTGAGAGATTCCCAGCTTTTGAAGATGAAAAAGACAATGCTATTATAGTAGATCAAGCATCTCAGAATTCACTGCCAGTTCAACCCTTCGTTCCTGACAAGACTCTGGTGATCTTGCACAGATTCAAGAAATTGGAGAAGGAGGTACAAAATTTCATGAATGAAATTGATAATATCTCAGATTTTTTTTATCATCTAGACTGAAGGATGAAAGAACATTTCTCTCACTCTAGACATTTAGAAGATAGTTTGATACGGAAGATGAGGAGGATGAAATTGATAGAAGAAGATTCTACTGAAGAGTTTCCATGCTGACCCTTCTACAACATCTTCGTTCATGTGCAATCAATGGGTGATCTCAGAGGAAAATCCAGTACTGAATCTGATGAATAGTAGATTTATATTGCTACATGTCTATCTATGTGTGTAATTTAGTTTGAACTTTGCATTTACTTTGCTTTAGAGTTATGTTTTTAGATCTTTGTATAGTTGAGACTAAGCATAGGATGTTTTGTTTTAAGCATTTTGACTATTGTGGCTTGGATTGCGATGTTGAATTAATGTATTGAGATTGAGAAAATACCAAACTTAGGTGTGTTATGTAACATATATTGTACCCCTTGGAATTTATATATAAATGTGATGTTTTGTGTTGTGAAAGTTTATTTGTGATAAGTACATCATTGAATCACTTAAAATTATGTCTATAATGATTGAATGGATGTCGTTGAGGCTTGAAATTGATCGAAATTGCAAAAATCTGAAAATTGAACCAAATCAATAGAACCTGTTGGCGGCGCCCTCGACGCCGCTGATGGCGGATTTTTCCCAAGACTTAGGATATAATTTCAATAGAGACCGCCGACGGTGTCAAACACCCCGCCGACGGCGAGCTCGTGTCCCCTTCCTCTGAAAAATGTAATTTTTGACCTAGGGCTTGAGAGATCTTGGATTGGGAGGCGATTTCAAGACATTTAGACACCAGATTCGATCATCTCTAGGTAAGAGCTTCACTCCAAACTTAAAATATTTGATTTTTCACCATGGATTTCTTCCACATTGAGGAGATCCGAAAAATTTGAGAATGTGAAGAAAATATTGGGAAGAAATTCATGGAACTTAGTGTTGAACTCTTAGAATTACTTTTGGAAGGCATTATTTGAATATTTGAAGTATATTTTGGAATTTTTCTACAAATGTGATTATATTGCAATGGCTCCACGTCAAAAAAGATGAATTGAGTTTGACGAGTCTCACTTCGCCAATGTGAAGGCTCAATCAAGATTTACTTCAGTATTTGAAGGAAAGAAGTGTATACAAGATCGAGTTTTTGAAAGTCCGGGAGGAGAAATTGAACGAGTTATTGCTGACCGGAGGTGGGAAAACTTCTGTTACACCACCAGTAAAGTCGTTGCAAATATTGTGAAGGAATTCTATGCCACCGTATCTTCTTTTACTCCACCAGTAAAGTCGTTGCAAATATTGTGAAGGAATTCTATGCCACCGTATTCTATTCTAAAGGTGGAATCGTTTAAGTGCAGGGATTTCCTGTTGAATTTACTGTCGCCCGCATTAACACCTTTTACGAAGTCCTAAACTATTATAGCTCCCAATATGAATCCTTCAGTACAATGGAAGGCCCCCCGACCTTCAGTACAATGGAAGGCCCCCTGAATGATGTGATCAACTTTCTCACTGATGGGAATAAAGTTTGGAAGATAAAGTAACGAGAATGGGTAAATTTTTCTGCTTCTATGTTGAATGCCACCTCTAAGGCGTGGCATTATTTTATATCCTCTACTCTCTTACCGACTTATCACCATAGTGAGGTAACTAGAGATAGAGCTATTTTGAATTTCTGTATTCAAAATAACAGAACTATAAATGTGGGGAAAATTTTTTTTAAGAATATATTGACTACGGCAAGAA
>NW_018226717.1:0-1071 GCF_001263595.1 Phalaenopsis equestris | reverse complement strand
TCCATCTAAAAAGCAATAATATTTGTTCCCAGCTATTCTCTATCTAATATTTTGTCTAGAAAGGGTAAAGGAAAGTGATCTTTCTAGGTGGCCATGTTTAATTTTCTATAGTCTATACAAATTCGCTAACTAATAACTTGTCTTATTGGAATTGATTCATCTATCTCATTTACTTAAACTGTAACTCATTCTTTCTTTGGAACACAACGAATTGGACTCACCCAAGTACTATCTAAAATAGGATATATAATTCTAGCATCTAACCATTTTAAGATTTTTTTTCTAACAACTTCATTCATTATTGGGTTTAATCTCCTCTAAGGATCAGCTTTAGTTTTATATTGATCATCTAATAGAATTATGTGCTCACAAAGTTAAAGGATTAATTCCTTTAATATCTGCTAAAGTCCATCCGAAAGCCTTTTTATATTTTTTTAACATCTCTATTAATTTTTGTTCTTAAATTTCTATTAATTTAGAAGATACAATAACAGACAATGTAGATGACTCTCATAAAAACACATATTTTAAATGGGCAGGTAATATTTTCAGTTCAAGTTCAGGTGGTTTAATACTTGAAGGAATAAGATTTCTTTAATCGTTTTCTAACAAGTCTAAAGTTTCAAATTTGCCCTGAATATAATCCAAATCTTCTTCTTTTATTTTGTCCTTATTTTCAAAAAATTTTCCTTGCTTTAATTTGTCTTCAAACTCATTCTTGAATTGCTCATTACTCAGATAATCAATTACTTCCATCATAGAACATTCATTATATTTTCTATTGTTGGATATTTCATAGCATTTGCAATATTAAATGTTACTTCTTGATCATTAACTCTCATTATTAATTCTCTTTTTTGCACATCTATCACAGCTCTCCTTGTTGTAGGAAATGGTCTTCCTAAAATAATAGAAATTTCCTTATCTTCCTCCATATTTGATACTATAAAGTCTACAGGAAAAATAAATTTATCCACTTTTATTAATACATCCTCTATAATTCCATTTGGATAAGTTATTGATCGATCAGTTAACGGAAGAGTTACAGTAGTAGGGGGAATCTCTCCTAAA
>NW_018226716.1:0-1356 GCF_001263595.1 Phalaenopsis equestris | reverse complement strand
GTATTCGGCTCGTTTACATTTGAGCTTAAAAATTTATTCGTGTTCGGCTCGCTAGACTTAACGAACGAGCCAAACACGAACTGCTTAACGAACAGAACACTCGCTGTTGTTCACGAACAGCGAGCCAAATTGGCAGCCTTAATGACAATCTCTTATTATTATATAAATAATATATGTAATATATTATTATATAAAAAGTTACATAATTTTTTTTTCGAGCCGAACACGAGCAAACACACTGTTGTTAGTATTCGGCTCGTTTACATTTGAGCTTAAAAATTTGTTCGTGTTCGGCTCGCTAGGCTTAACGAACGAGCCAAACACAAACTGCTTAATGAACGGAACACTCGCTGTTCACGAACAGCGAGCCAAATTGACAGCCTTATGACAATCTCTACGAGAGAATAAAGCCCTAACCTCGGTCCGGGAATTCCGTTGGATTTACGTCGGGTACCCACCCCACGAGCTTTGGCCCGTTACGGTCATATTTATTTATTGGGAAATTTACAGGCTTAGCACACAGTTCTTATAAATTTAGATATCTACCACCTAAATTTTCATACTTAGAAGCTTTGCACTTTTCTTGTGCAATGAAAATATAAATTTGACTCGTACACAGTGATAATTATCCATAAGAAGTACATGCTATGTATGAAATTAGCACTATTTCTTATATGATTGTATATGTATGAGATTCATATATCCATAAGAAGTACATGCTATGTATGAAAATGCTCTTATCTTTTTGTTTAGAGTTGCAAAACAATTTGGAATTCTTCATTTTGATTCTAACATGGCGTTAACATAAAGATAGTTTGTGACTATTTTAATACTTTACTATTTTAGAATAAATAAAGTGTTAAAATAGTCTCTGGCTATTTACATGAAGTCATTCTAGTCCCAAAGTTTATAGTAGTGTCAAAATAGTCTTCAGACTCTTTAAATTGGGAGAGAAATAATCGATACGGAGGACTATTAGAGCTCAATATACATCTATAAACTTTTAGACTAAAACGATTTCCTATAAATAGTTGTTGGTGACTATTTTTGACAGTTTGCTGATTTTAAAATTGAGCTCCAATAATCCTTCATGGGGAGTATTTCAGCCTAAATTTAAAGAGTCTGAGAGTTAATTTGACGCATTTATATCTCCCTGGATTAGAGATATAAAAAATTAATAGAAATGACGAGCATTTAACTTTAAAAATTATTTATTATTAATATTAGAAATTAGGAAATGCCTAAATATACCAAAAAAAAAATTTACTAATAAACTTTTTGAGAATTAGGTTGCAAACTTAAGAACGAGTCTACTCTGTAGCACCTAATTAGATGTGTAATCGAGTTAAGTGTACT
>NW_018226715.1:0-1261 GCF_001263595.1 Phalaenopsis equestris | reverse complement strand
TATATATACATATTAATGTTGATATATAAGCATATATTAATGCTATATTAACAATTAACTGTGAATGAAAAGGTGAATTTCAGTTTTTAAAATTAAAAAAAAAATTGTACTTTTGTTGTGATATGAAATATTTGGGTGGTGTAAATGTAAAAAACAAAGAATAGGTGTTAGACATGTGAATACATAAGACATGAGTGGTGTGTATGTAAATGCCCCTAAAATTATTATGATGTTGGTTATTTAAACCTTGAATCTCTTCCTTTACAGGTTCATTGTCTGATCCGATTTTCTGAACCATGCAAAATTGAAAGCCTTAAAGGGGAGAAACTTTCTAACTTGCAATGATGAGGAGAAAATGTTATGGATGAGAAAGCCCTTTAATTCAATCATCCTTAATTTGAGAGATGAGGTCCTTTAAATTATGATATATTCGAGTATCACATATGTGATGCATAAAAGTTTAGGATATCTCTACACGATAAAATTTCAAATGACATATTGAATTTTAGATAAGCTACTGGCCAAAGATTTTGTTATCATTTTTTCTACGACACGGTGATTAAGTTCAAGGATATATTTTTGGGCGTAAGCCACTATAGTTAATTACTTACAATGATAACAAGATAAATTTTTTTTATTAAGGTTAATCGTTAGTGATGCGTGCTAGAAAATTTGCGGCGGCAGATTAATGGATTATCGTCTTAGCGTTGCACGAGGATTCAACACACATTTAGATGAAAAAGAATCAACCTGTGATGACACCAGAAGTTCTTACGTGGAAAACCCGTAAAAGAAAAAAACCACGGGGCTTAGCCCAGTTGCCAAAATTCACTATAAATTGATGATTACAGTGGCCCCTTGTCCCACAGACGGGAAAATATTATAAAGTCTTATGAATTACAACGTCGGCGTTCGTGAGAGGGGTGGAGCTCAATCTATATTGTTTTAGGTGCATTTAATATAGGAATATGAAACACTTTGATCGGAAGGCGGGCGGTGGTCATTGACGGTCGATGGTGGTCGACAACGGCCGGCGGTGGTCGTTGACGGTCGGAAATGATGTTGGACTTGAACTCATTCTCAAAGCCTTAATTTCTCTCTGAAGCCTCCCCCCCTCATGTGAGGGGTGGGGTTCTATTTATAGTATTCTGGTGCAATTAATGCAGGAATATGAATTATTTTGATCGGACAATTCAGAGAGCTTTCCTCGATCATATGTCATTTGATGAACATTTGAGTGCCTTAATAATGTCAGAATTGA
>NW_018226714.1:0-215 GCF_001263595.1 Phalaenopsis equestris | reverse complement strand
CAACAGCAACAATAACAACAACAACAACAACAACATCATCAACAACAACAATAGCAGCAACAACAACAACAGCAGCAGCAACAACAGCAAAAATAACAACAACAACATCAACAAAAACAAAAACAAAAACAACAGCAACAATAATAACAGCAACAACAAGTTCAACAACAACAACAACATCAACAGCAACAACAACAACAACAACAACAACAACA
>NW_018226713.1:0-2187 GCF_001263595.1 Phalaenopsis equestris | reverse complement strand
TTTTCTCATGTCAAGAATAATCAGCATCTTGGTAAAAAGACACCTTCTCTATCACTATCTCGTAAGCTTTCAAGAGTTTGAATAAGTGGCAACTACTCACCTGACTTCTTTCACTCTTCCTGTCTCACTGAAGCGATATTGGGGAAGAGCCCAGTATTATCATTTTCGTAAAAAGTTCAAGTTAATTGAACCTAATGATATAATACAGATGGGAAGGGGACTGCTTGCTAATTGTATTTCTTTTTTAACACGAATAGCAGAGATTTATCCAAACTTTGCTAAAGAGAGCATTTAAGTTTTGAAATTTTCTCTTTTTGATGCAGTGATCGAAATTCCATCTGATGCATCTATTCTTGATGCTGTTCAAATCTTATCTAGAAACAATATCTTGGCTGCTCCTGTAAGAAATGCAGAGGTGGCAAGCGATACATATTGGAAGGGAAGATATCTTGGAATCATAGATTATTCTGCAGTTGTACTTTGGGTTTTGGAGAATGCAGAACTAGCAGCTTTTGCTTTATCTGCTGGGTCTGCAACTGCTGCTGCTCTTGGAGCTGGTGCTGTTGGTGGTCTAGGAGCGATAGCTATAGGTGCTACTGGTCCAGTTGCAATTGCTGGGTTGACACTTGCTGCTTCTGGCGCTGCATTGGCTGGTGGAATAGCTGCAGAGAAGAGTGTTGGGAGAGATGCTGCAACAGCTGCAGATCACCTGGGGGAACAATTCTACAGACTACTACGACAAGAAGAACCATTCAAATCGACAACGGTAAATACCCACTCTTGCTGTAATTTTACTGCCATTTAAACCGTGCATCTTATAAAAGTTACACTTTTTGTCTATTTCCTAGTTCGTTTTTTCCTCTTGTAGCAGCAAGCGAGATGGTGGATATTTTTGGGGAAACTGATACTTTGTAGTCTTAACTTATAATGATTCCAACTTGCTGACGTCTTATTTTTTTGACAATCACTGGTTAAATCAAAATTTCATTTTATAGAAGGTGGATACAGTTTTGCTGTGTCTTTTGCAGGTGAAATCTGTCGTTGAGATGTATCGCTGGGCACCTTTCCTCCCTGTTGCAGTTGATAGTCCCATGCTCACCGTGCTGTTGTTGCTCTCAAAGTATAGATTGAGGAATGTTCCGGTAATTGATTTAGATAAGTTCCACATCAAGAACTTCATCACACAATCAGCAGTTGTAAGAGGCCTCAAGCAATGTAAGGGGAGGGATTGGTTTGACTGCATTGCTGCTCATCCACTATCAGATCTTGGACTTCCTTTCATGTCTTATGATGAGGTAAATATTGGTCTTTACATTATACGAAATTGTTCTACGATCCTATTTCCACAGTGATGTGAAATTCAGGTAAGGTTTGTGAAGTCTTGCAGGTTTCTTGACCATCAAGTACCCTACACATATGGATGTTCTTTGCGACGATCTCTTAACTGATATTTATTTTCTGAATGTCAGGTCATTACCATCCAAAGCGACGAGCTAATCCTAGAGGCTTTCAAACGCATGAAGGACAAAAGAATTGGTGGTCTTCCGGTTGTTGAGGATTCAAATAGAAAAATTATTGGTAGTGTAAGCATACAGGACATCAGATTTTTGTTGCTCAATCCCGAGCTTTTCCGGAATTTCAGGTATTGCTTTTCCAGACAGCCATCTAAATTTCATAAGGTTGATTCCACCTCAAAGAGTGTTTTTCTTAGTGCTATACTATTTATGCAGGGAACTGACTGTAATGAATTTCATCAAGGCAATAGAGACAGCCAGTCCTAGTTCTGGGACACAGCTGCTTACGTGTGCTCTTGATACTTGCCTTGGTAGTGTGATAGACAGCTTGGCTTCAAGAAGTGTGCCCAGAATTTATGTCGTTAATGGAGATGAAGAAGTTGTGGGTGTAGTAACACTCAGGGATGTTATTTCTTGCTTCATCTATGAGCCTCCTGGGTATTTTGAAGAGTATTTTAGCTCAGCTATCAAGGATATGGTGGCTTGATAACTTTTTAGTTGGCATTTAGACAAGCTCACCTGATGAGATCAACTGCAGCAAATTTAAGGAACTGGGGATGGGCTTGTGATGCTTGGCCATAACCTTTGAATGCCAATATTTTGATTTTAAGTTTAATAAGCATGAAGTTATGCAAAATTTTGCAGCGAAAACAAATAAATTGTACCTATCGTT
>NW_018226712.1:0-7301 GCF_001263595.1 Phalaenopsis equestris | reverse complement strand
TATGTTTTAATTTAATATATATAACTTTTATTTTTGAAGATAGTATTTTTAATTTTGAAAAAGGAGACCCGATAGATCTCATATATTTAGTTTAGATAATTGACTGCATCATCTGGAAAGATGAACGTATCACTTGACAGTAGACTCAATTACTTTAATTAAGTAATTTATGACTCTTATTAGATCTGCGGAATTTATGACTGACAGTTCACCTATCTAGCATTATAGAGTTTAGATTATATGAGTTACTAATTCTTCTATAGAGACAATCCCATATAGTTAATACATTCTAGGCAACCGAAGTCACTTAAGAAAACTCTCGATTAAGATCAGGGATTTCGTCTTCAAGAATTCAAGGTCAAGTTCTCATGATTTATCATAGGAAAATCAAGTGGGAATGACTAAAATAGAAACACCAAACATGCAAAAGGTCAGTGATGTCATATATTCGAAGGAGAACCTCGATGACTTCCCAAAATATCCTACTATTTGACTTTATATTTTTGAAATCATGTCTATTTGATGTTTAACTACTGTAATTTATTAAAATTTATGATTTACATTTGTGCGTCATACAATCATGCAAACAACTTAGAAAAATAGGAGAATTTACGTCATACCGAACGAACAACATCGAAAACCTAAAAAGAGTTAGGACTTATACTGTATAACATGATTGTGCAAAAAATCAAAAGATATTGTGAGGATTTACGTCAAACTAGACGAAAAACCTCAAAGACTTAAGGTTTTTGTTATGTAAGACTAAAGAAATTTTTGTTGAAGTTCTTCCTTTGCTTCATATTTGTCTTGACCGTCATCTGATGTTGTCCTCCGTCAGTTTGCATCCTCGTTTTGCTTCATAAAGGGCTTGCTTTGGGCCCTTCGTTGTGATGGTATTGGGTTCTAGAAGGTGCATTGGAATTGAAAAATATTCATTATTTTTGGGTCGCTGAGTTTTGATATAGGGCCTCCTAAACAAGTGGCCTACTGTCCTCCACCCTAGGGGTCTTTTATAGGTAGAGTAAATTATACATAAATATAATATATATAACAGAATACAGTAAGGAAAGTACAATAAAAGAGAAAATAATATAGCGTATCTACTGCATTTGAAGCCGCTGCCAAAGAGTTAAAGCATGCAAGTATTATGGAGAATTAAACAGACACAAAAAATATGAGCATATGTGTATATATAAAAATTCAAGTGACACATGTATGAAAGATCGAAGTTGGGTATAAGAATTCAAGTTAGGCGTGGGCTTAAAATCAAAACTGAAGCCCTGACAATTTCTCGAGGGACATCTGTAAGCAACCACCAGCAACATGTATATGAGACCCAACATACGATAAAAGGCTACCAGCAAGACAATCAGGGGAGGGTAACTCTCAGCCTAGTCTATGTGACTAACACGTAAACTTGCCAAAAGTAACACTAAAAATTTCTTAATTTGGCGTATACATAAGTAATTTAAGCTTTTCATTTACTTGACAAAGTATAAGTTTTATAAAAAAAAGATGTTATATTATATGTTCACACATTTTTGTGAATCAGATAGTTCATGAGTTAGTCGCACCGTTGGGCTAGAGCCATCAACAGCCCACGAGAGTAGGGGTAACCTTTTACCAAATGTTTTAGAATAGTAATGTTAATCTTGCACCCTCACAGAGTCATCAGGTTTAGGAGATACAATACTATTCTAATATCTCACATACTTAGATGTATTTTTCATCATCGCTCATACCACCAACATGTCCAACTTATATGTCAGTTGGATGTTCCATATAAGTTACCATGCTTCAAATGTCTTCAATTAGCAAGGAGAGTTTAGGCATGAAGTTTAAAGCCCAAACCCTTTAGCATTGGATATCATTGTAGATTAAGTTGTAGCGGGATAATTATCACTAATATTTTTCAATTTGAAAGGGGCCCGAATCATTACGTGGTGGGTCTTTATGTCTTGAGAATGATTTTCCTCAAAAAATTATAATAAGCTCAAATGTCCTATAAAATATCCAAAATCTTTTAAAAATATTCAGAGGGCAACTCTAAACAACTTCAAAATCTCCTGGATTATTTCAAGTTCATTTGGCCATGATACATTGTTGAGTTGGTCGACCCATGTTGAATTAGGAGTTATATTATTATTCTTTAAATTGTGCTTAGTGTAAGCTTGTTGATGTCTTAATCAGCCCATGAGTAAGACAAATGGTCAATTTTTAATTTTATATTAAGAATTATGTAGGTAAACACCCATGAGGGTGTGCTTATGGTCATTAGAGATTTTACACTCTTTCCCCTTAATTGGGCTTAGCTTGTAATGTTTTAAAATGTTTCATTATCACTTATATTTTCTTCTCTAACTATTCCTTAAATGATATTAAATTAAACCCAATTCATAACCAAGCTCTTCAGGCTTGGATTTTGTGGATAAACTTGTAATTCTTGGAAAGTGTTGTAAATTATGCTTAATCTTTATTGAAAGGATTGGATTTTGCTTGAATCATCCAAATTCTCATTTCTCTGTACATAACAATTCAAACATTTATAATTTTACCCTTTTTGATAAAATATCATGAATGGGTTCCTACCCTAATTACCCTTTATTTTCAATCACTTCAGTGAGTTAATCATAACTTTTACCCCATTTCCCTTTGATCCAACCTAAAATTAGGGTTAGGTCTGATCCCGACTTTCTATATAGATATAAGTAAAATGTGATGTATGTGATTAATTTCCTTAATAGATATTCTTAATGTGCAACGACTGCCAAAAACTTAATCAAAAGCAAATGCTAGATAAATTTTTCACTATGAAGTAAATAAGAATGCAGTTATAATATTTCAATATGAGATACTATACAAGTATATATATCGTTATCAAGTGATATAAATTTTTTCTGATTAAGTCCTGAAAATCGAACTCACGAGAAGGATTAGTTTTAGATGACAAAATACTTAGCAATTTATATTCTTACTCAAGCTTAAGATGCTAAATTATGAATGAAAGTTCAATTCTTTTTGTAATTTTTGTTTAATTTGAAAATAAAGTAAGCAACTAATTAACTTAACTAAAATACTTGTAAGATGAAGGCAATATAAGTAAAATATCTTTTTCCTTATCATAAATCAGTGATAAATATAGAAATTTAGTTGTAGAAGTATACTAAATGTGTTGTGTCAAATATGAGTCATAATATTCGTTATCCTTACTAAAAATGATATAAAGAACATTGGTTAATCTATAGTTTGAATAGTCTTGAAGACCGGTTAGGCAGAAAATATACTAGCTCTCACTCTAGAGTTCCATCTTCTCTCTCCACCTTGGGGCTAACATCTCGTATCGAAACCTAAAACTATAAATCAAATTGGGGGCTTTAGTCTGTCACTCTAAAGTTCTCTAATTCTATATCGTTATTTTCCTATTTATTTACACTCAACCCTATGAACTACATCCTCATTCACGAAATAAATATGTGATTCTAATAATTTGTTGACTGAGACAAGACCATCTCAGATCTTACATGTTCTCACAACAGGTATTAACATCTTAATTGGTCAAATTAAGAATTAAATGAAGTGCAAAGTCTTGAATCATCACAACATCATCCAGCATTGAAGTCTAATACTTCATACAACTTCCTTTAAACATTTAATCACTTATCATTTTAAGGAAAAAGATAAAGAAAACTACTCAGATTTTGTGGAGAAAATACAACCACACAAGGATTTAAAAGTAGAAATCATGCACACAAACAAAAAATATAAATTAAAAACTAGGTGTAGTCACAAAGATAAACACTTATCGCAAATTATCTCCACCAAATGTCTTGAAGTTCCTTTGCATTTTCTTCCTTCTCTCACAATACAAACTAATACTCAAAATAAAATAAAATAAAATAAAGGTGTCCAACGACGGCGACGGTAATGTGAACCTTTGGTCGGTGGTTACTGATCCCTTCTCCTGGATAATCTAAGTCTATTCTTATAAAAATCCAAGGAGTGTCTTGGTGTCTCTTCAAAAATGTGTCTCCATTCAATGAATCTTCTAGAAGTTGTCTTCTCATAAGCCAATTGAATGAATTTTTGTGTCCAAGGGTTATTTCCCACGTTTTTATCAAGAGTAGCTTCAAACATCTCTTCAAAATTCTGCTCCAATTAATATTTCTTCAAATAACTAACTTTGGCGCTTAAGCGCGGGGTACATGACGCTTAGGCTCCCCAGTTCATGTTGCACATTTCTTCATTTTTGCTCCAAATTTGACCCTTTTTCACTTTTTTTAGCATTTTCCATCCATTTGATTATACCTACAAGAAAAATAAAAAAATATAATTTATTACAGTGCAATATCTCAAAAATAGGTATAAAAATGTGTATAAGAACATTATATATTTTAACTGTATCAAAATCCCCCAAACTTAAGATGTTACTTGTACTCAAGTGACCTTTCAATCTTTAAAAACCAACATAAGTAGATAATGTATATGAGTTTTTTTAGGAGTTACCAAAATTTAGATTTAGAAATAAAGTAGTTCAATTTAGAAAATATATTAGTAAATGAGACCAACCTTAAGTTTAGAAATTTTTAATGTTAAGAAATATGAAAATATGAATTCCTATCTAATTCAAAAATATTGTAGATTTTTCAAATATAAAATTTAGGCCTTTTATTATCTCCACTTAAAAAAATTTATTAAGCATAATTTCATTTACTATATTATAACCTTAAGCTTAAGGGTTTCTCAAGTCTTATACTTTAAAAAGATTAGATGTGGAGCTAATTTTTTATCAAACACTAATCCTCAAGCTTCTCCTCCCTTTTACTTTCATTTCTTTTTCTTTTCTTTTTTTTTCAGGCAAGAATTACTATATCTTGATAAACCTTTAATGATTTTAAATTACACTTCTCCTTTCCTAAAGCAAAGTCCTGATATAAATCTTTTATTTAAAAAACATAATAATAGTTTTGAATAATAGTTTTGAAAATCAATTTCAATAAAAGAAATTTAGGTTTTGAAAATAAAAATTTTAAATTTCTAAAATTTTAAAAAATATCTTTTTTTCTTACTAAAGATAGTTACACTATATTTAGCATTTTCCACACTAAATTTTTTTTAACTTTAAGTTTTTCTTCATTACTGTATATTTTAACTAAATTTTCTTTCTCATTTCTAAAATCAAAATTTTACTTACCTAATATTACTTCTTATACATAATCTTTTTTCAAATCAAAATCAAATTTATTTGAAATACAATTGAGAAAAAATAAACTTTTAAGTTTCTTTAAAATTTTTTATCCCCCCAAACATATAATTTTTAATAGAAATAAAACATTTTAACATCATATATAAAAAAAGGAATGAAAACTAACAATAACATGCTTGTAGGAATTTTTATATCCTAAATATGCAAGTACAAAAAATTAAAAACAGGAGTTAAAAAAATTAAATTGATCAAATTTTAATTCTTAACATATAGAGATTCATTATACTTCTATGCACTAGAGTATAACTGAAAAACAAATAAACACACTAACAAACAAACACAATTACAATATAAAGAAAAATAATTGGCGGTAAAGTGAAAATTTTAAACATGCAATTTTAAGTAACGAGTTAGCTAAATTCTAAACCTTTCTATCATAATCCTCTTCCATCAGTTAAAAATGATATAATCTTGTCTAACTCCTCTTCAGTAGGACTATATTTTGCATAAAAACACAAAGTACTAGGAGGCAGATGGTAAAACTGATTAATTACCTCAGGAGAAAATGATACTGTCTTCCCCCGCACTGTGACTCCTTCATCAGCCTCCGAGAGGTTCGCATAGAACTATAACACAACAAAGATCAAAGATCCCGCACACAGAATAAAAAAAACAGAACCCCTCCCCCGGGCGGCTAACAATCAACTCCTCAACGACTCCTCCTGGACTTTTGAAACATCGCTCATCAATCAATTTCCTTGTATGTAAAGTATCACTGTACCGATCCTGAGCTCTCGAACTAACAAATTTACTCTAATCTAACAGAGCTTTTCCTTTGCTTCTTTTCATTCCTGGTGCCATTTTCTAAAAATTTGTAGAAAATTCAAAATAAACCCCACAATCAACTCCAAATCATAAAACACAACTCTTAAGTCTTAACAGCTTAAATTAACAAATCTATGCATTTTTCATCAAATTTTCCAAAATTTTCACCATGAATAGTGATTTTCGGGTAGATTATGAATGTACTCAAAATACATGGTGAAAATCACAAATTTTTGCATAGAAGTGAAGCTCTTACCTCAAGAAGATCAAATCTAACAAATTCGGCTTGAATCCACTAAGAAATCTTTAAAATAGGTGATGCCCTAGCCTAGAAATCACGACAAACCGAAGGTAGAAGATGACGTTGGGGAAAAATAGAGATTTTCAGAACCAAAATTCACTTAAAATTGTTCGCGAACCGGTTTTTGTGAACCGACCCTTAAGCACGAATGGTTCGACGCTTAGGCGCCAGTCTATTGGTTTAGTCAGCGCTTAAGCGCGCGATTTGGCGCTTAGGCACCAGTGCACAATTTTTTATTTTTTCCATTTCAGTGAAATGCACTCTAGCCTAAGTCAACCAACCTTTTATGGTCTCAAAAACATTCCATATACTATTTTCTTCCCTATTTCTTTCTTCTAACTCAAAATTTCACCAATTTAAGCTAATTTGATTCACCACAAAATACACAAATGTTTTCACAAACAAAACATTTACATTCATTCACAAACGATTACAAATATTTTTGAATACATAAATTCTCAATCCAAATAGTCTTGGAAGAGAAAATTCCTAACACAAACTCTAAACAAACTTAACACATAAAAACATTTTAAAACACTCTTAACATTAACAAACAACATTAAGCACTCAAAACAGTAAACAAAGAACTTAATCACAAAATTAATCCATTCTCTAGCTGATGGAACAAATTCTGGCATATCGTTAGTTTCTCCTTCAGCATTTGGAATGTATATTTGAAAGAACGGACGATGTTTAATAACTCTGATTGAATCTTCTTCAATCCATTTGTTCTTTAGAAACATGGTCATGTCTGCTTCTTCTATAAAACTGGTATGACTAAACTCATCTTTAGTTGCCATCCCATATGATCCAGATGTGCGTTAACTTCCATCACTTTTGCTTCAATTGAAGCCACGTTAGCCTCAATCTTAGTGATCTTCTTCGCTATTCCTTTAATACTAACAGCTAGAAAACCGTTATACATCGCTTGCGCACGCTGACTAATAAACTTTTTTCTCATTACTTCCTCCT
>NW_018226711.1:0-1172 GCF_001263595.1 Phalaenopsis equestris | reverse complement strand
GAGTTCAACAAAACAGTGACTCAAACAGCTGGCAATTGGATGAAGAAGGAATTTAAGAGAGAAACATTAAGGTTGTCAAGTGACCTTAATTAATGAAAGTTTAAGAACTTCATGACCTATTCATTAAAGCTATAAATTAATGCCCTTTGCAACAAGGCCAAAGTAGGGGAACTTATGTATATATTACTAAAAAAAAGAATTAAAAGAGTGGTAAGGATCAAGGTTTTAAAAGGCATGAGCGTTGAATGGGGCATTCTAGCTGTTACGGGGCGAGCCGTAAGCCCCAAGATGTTGGGCATAAGTCTCACAGTATTAAAAAAAAGGAATATAAATATTAAGACAAAAAAATAAATCATGTGTACTTACTAAGAAAATTATTAAGAGATTAAAAAATTTATACTTGTTTGTACTTACTAAGAAAATTATTAAGAGATTAAAAAACTTATACTTGTTCAATTTCAAAACAAATCTTCTAGGATTAGAATCTTCAAGATATTAGCAAAAGTCCATCACAAAAAGTAAAAAAATATAAAAAAAAAGTATAAATTTGCGACCAATTGATCTAAATCTTTGAATGTCATTCGTTCTTCAAATTCATCCTCAAATCATCTTCTTCTTCACCAATAGTTGTGCTCAAATCACAACTAAGTCATTCATATTCTCTGCATTCATTGTCAACTTCATTAAAGTCATCATCATGTTCAATCTTATGTGCATTCATAATTTATTTCTCCTTATCATTATTGTCTTAATTATAAAAAAAATGACATTTGTAAATATTTAAGATCTTTTTATATAAGAAACTAAGAATGCATAGTTATGTAAAGAACAATTAAATGTAAATATGAAATTTACTTATTCTTTCATTCATCTTCCTTTTCTATGAGAATATGTTATAAAATTATCAATTCTTCCTTGTGTAATATTTTCTAATTCTTCATTTGCATTACTTGTGGGCACATTTCTGGTTGCATCAACATCAAATACATGTTCTTTATTAATCCAAGAAAGTTCCTATGGAAGCACTGGATATTCTTTCTCAACAATGAACTCATCATCAGAATCTATGTCCTTTACCAATATTAGATCAAAATCTTATTTTTTTTAATACTTCTCTCCCTCAATCTAGTATTATATTTTACATACACCAGAGTATTCAACATCTGGTGATC
>NW_018226710.1:216002-227685 GCF_001263595.1 Phalaenopsis equestris | reverse complement strand
TACTTTTATTGATGTATTTTTCTTATTTTCTTATTTTCTTACGTGAATTTTTTTCTTATCTACGTTTATATTTTAAAGCTTCTGCGGGTTATCATTTTTTTATTTTGTATTTCTTTTTTTTTTTAAATTTATTTTTTTCTCTCTATTTATAATATATACTACACGTCTTTTTTTTATTTTTTTTAATTAATATATAGTTTTGCATTCTTCTTTTTCTTTTCACTCGTTCTTTTTTCTTATGTCTTACTGTTATTTTTCTTATCGCTACTCACTATATATACATATATTTATTTATTTTTCATTTCTTTTGTACTTTTAGTTTTATGTTTTTGCATTGTTTGCTATTGTTTATTTTTTTAACATCACTTCGAACTTTTCTTGCGTCTTGCAATTACAACTTTATTATCATTTATGCGATTTACAGTTTTTCATCATTTTAGTGCTTTTTATTATTACAAATTAATTATATTATTTACTCTACTTTTTATATTTTATTATTATAATTATATTTTTATATTATTCTAATTTTTTATTTTACTATCTTCAAACAGTATCTTGTTTATATATATATTTTTGAAGTTAGTAATCTTTATTCCATATACTATCTTCAAACAGTATCTTGTTTATATATATATATATATTTGAAGTTAATAATCTTCATTATATTATGCACATAGCATCTATATATTCATTGTTTCACTACTGACTTACTTTTACTAAATATTGTTTTTCTAATCTCATTAGCCTTTCTGCATCAAATATATCATTTATCAGCATATTACAAGTTATGGCACTAAATGAAAATATGACACTTAATAGGACCCAACGGAGAAAAAGGTATCATGTAGCCGATCCCACGTAGGCTTTGTTATTGTTGTTGTGTTGTATATTACAAGTTATGCTGCACTTTATATACACTGCATTTTGCTACACTATTATTAACTACAAGTATTTTCCTTTAAATTTTTAATTATTTAAATTTTGTTTTTACTAACAAATATATTTATTAATTAACTGTCTAATCTAAACTTTAAAAGTCTAATATATACTTCCATGAGATTTACATATTATTACTATTATTATTTATTTATTTTTTTAAATACGAAAGATTCTTTCTTTTAATTCAGTGCATACATAAATATTCAAAGTTTCTCTTTCTTCTTTTTTTGCTCTTTTCTTTCTTCTTTCTCTTTTTCGTTTAAGCTTATTTATGTGAAGGCGGCACCTATGTTTGTGGTGTATATATGAATATCCAAAACCCAAGTTGTTTGCACCTAAGAATTCTAAGTTTGGAATGTGTCTGAACGCCGTACACAAATATCATCAAAGTTTATATATTGTACATGTAAATATCTTAAATATATAGGATACTAGTGTAAATACCAAAGTTTAAGATTTCGGCATGTGTGTAAGATTCAAATGGTATGTAGGTAAACCTCGAAGTTTGGATGACATGCATGTAAGTAAAACAAATTTAAGTGTTGTGCATGTAAATACAAAAAACTTGAGTGACATGTACGTAAATATTCAAAGTTTAGGTGTTGTGCATGTAAGCAAATGAAAATTTAGTGGCCTGCATGTAAATACATAAGATTTGAGTAATTTGCATGCAGTATTAAAGATTATGCATGACATGCAAGTACGTCAAAATTATGTGATGTGCCTATGAATATTCAAAAAATATGTAATATATATGTGAATAAATAAAAGTTGTGCGGTGAACATTTAATAAATATAACATGTGGGTGGCATGCACATAAATATATAACATTCGAGCGTTGTGCTCGTAAAAATTTTAGGTATCGAATATGTAAAAACATAAGATTCATGTGGATTGAACGTAAATATATGAAACTTCATGGGTTGTGCAAGTAAAATATTAAAAAGTTCATGCTTTGCATGCATGCAAGGGTAAAAAAAAAGAAGAAAAAGGTAATTAGCATGTCAATTTCTCCCTTTTTTATTTGAAAAAGCTTAGGTGTTTGAAATGTAAATATACAGAAATTGGGTGGTATGCACGTAAAAATTACAAAAAAAGAAAGGAGAGAGAACCTGCTGCTGGGTTTGGAGGAGAGGTGGAGAGAAGGAGGGAGGGACCAGTTGGAGAGGGAGGAGAGTGTTTTGGATGAAATGCCGGTTTTGTTAGGAGAGAAGTAAACTATATGAGGGAGAGGAGAAAGCTCTCATGGGAAAGGAGGAGGGAGAGGAAGAAAAAATAAAATAATGGAGATAGGAGAGTGGAGGAGTTCTCACTGGTAGAGTAAAAATGTAGGAGAGGGAGGGAGGGAGGGAGGGGGGAGGGTGAGAATTTTGAATTATATTTGGTGGATTATGGGAGTTTTGAATTCATGGTGATGGACCTTTGAAATAGATTTTGTGAAGTTGAATTTAATTCATGGCTAATTTGATTTAAGCCCATGAATGCGATGAATTAGTGTAGTGACATCAGTTTTTGATTGTTTTTTTTTTTTTTATAATTGGGTGGTGAGATGTGTGTGAGTGTGTATGTGTAGGGGATGTGAATTGGGGTGAAAATATGTGTGGTGTACGTGTGTGAATTACAGTGGTGGTGATGTATTTAATGCTTGAAAGATTTAAAACCACTAGAATTCAAAAAGTCTTCTTAAGGCATTTGCAATATTTATAGGAACTCAACTTGAGCTTTAATATGTTGGTTCCAATCAACTCCACTAAATGTTGAGGATTTGAAACATCCCATATGAGACTACAAGGAGTCAAGAAGTGGCTTGGGTTTTCTAAGTGGTGTGAGTTGATAAGGCGGCAACAGTTACTTGGAATGGATGGTTGATTGACAGTTGGCTGTGGATGGCCTCTTCCTTTGATGATCCAAGTATTCTTTAAGAAAAATCCAAGGGGTGTATTGGTGTCTCTTCAAAATATGTCTCCATTCAATGAATCTTCTAGAATTTTCCTTCTTCCAAAAGCTAATTGAATGAATTTTCGTGTCCATGAACTATATCCCACATTTTTACCAAGGGTTGCTTCAAACACCTCTTCAAAAATTCGTCCAAATTTAATGAATCGTCAAATAACTACTTTTGGAGCTTAAGTGCGGGGTACCCGACACTTAGGCATGACTCTCTCTACATAACTGGCGCATAAGCACCAGTCGTGGGTGCTTAGGCACCTCAATTTATTTTTGCCCCAAATTTGATCTTTTTTCACTCTTTTTACTATTTTTTATTCATTTGATTATACCTAAAATAAAAACACACAAATATCTTTCATTACAGTGCAATATCACAAAAATAGGTATAAAAATTTGTACAAAAAGACTATATTTTAGGTGTATCAAAATCTACCAAACTTAAAATGTTACTTGTCCTCAAGTGACACTTCAATCTTTTAAAACTAAATAAGTAGATTACCTATATGAGTTTCTTTAGGAGTTTCTAAAATTTTGATGTAAAAATATAGTAGTCTGATTTACAAAAAATATTAGTAAATAAAACTAACTTATAATTTAGAAAATTTTTAATGTAGAGAAGCCTGAAATATGAGTTTCTATCTAGTTTACAAGTATTGTAGATTCCCCAAATATAGAGTTTAGGCATTATATCATCTCCATTTAAAAATTTTTATTAAGCATAATTTTACTTACTATATTAATCCTTAAGCATAAGAGTTTCTTAATTCTTATACTTTAAAAAGGTCATATGTGGAATCAATTTTTGATTAGGCACTAATCCTCAAGCTTCTCCTCCCTTTTTCAATTTTTCTTCTCTTTTATTTTTCTCTTCTCTTCTATTTTTTTTCCCTCCTTTTTTTTCCAGGCAAAGATTATTATATTTGGATAAGCCTTTAATGATTTTGAATTTCATTCTTCCTTTCCCAAAGCAAAGAGTTGATATATTTTCTTCACTTAAAAACATAATAATAGTTTTTAAAAATTACATTCAATAAAAGAAATTTAAGTTTTGAAAATAAAAGTTTAATTCTTCTATATTTTAAAAATACAATTTCTCCTACTAAAGATAGTTACACAATATTTATCATTTCCACACTAAAAATTTTTAACTTTAAATTTTTCTGCATTACTATAAATTTAAACTAAATTCTTTTACTCATTTCTATACTCAAAATTTTACTTCCTTAATATAACTTCATATACATGACAATTTTTCTTCAAAATCAAAATCAAATTTATTTGAAATACATTTAAGAACAAATAAATTTCAAGTTTTTAGAGAAATTTTCATCATGACCCCTAAACTTAAATTTTTAATAGAATAAAACATTTTAACAACATATATAAATATTGGAAGCTAAAAACAGGAGTAAAATTAATTTTGATCAAATTTTCTAATATTTTCATTTCAATTCAACATGTAGAGATTCAATAGACTTCTAAACAGTGGGTATAAACATAAAAGCAAACTAACACACTAACTTGACTTCAAAATCTTAACATAAAAACAAACTCACAAACATGATAAAAGAAAAATACAGGGTAGCAGTTTCTGAAATTTAATATTTAAGACCAAGTTAGCAAGATTTTCATCTTTTCAAAAGACATAGAATTAAGTTAAGTTCTAAACTAACTAAATCACAAAACTCACAAAAGTTACTACCCTAGAATTTTAAAACAAACTACTGACTAACACAAACATCACAATAATAATAAAATACAAAAGTCCAAAACACAACACAGTACATATCATCAAAAAAATGCAAATGTAGCAGTACCACATCACATAGTTCACAACATAAAAATAAACAACACATCACAAATCTCAATGTTGACCTCACTTTTAGTGAAGGTCTTAAAATAACATCCATAAACCAAACTCAACTTGAAGAATCTTGTGATTTAAGATTCTCAGACATATTTAAAAGACCTAACATGATCATTGTGATCATTACAATAAAGGAGTCTACCAATATTAACTTCTTTGGACATTTCTATGGTCATTAAAACCTCAGAAATTAAAATAACTCTTAAAACATTATTTTTTAATCTTAACAATGATAAAACCTAAAATGATCAGATTAGTGGTGACAAACCCTAACCTGGTTAAAATTTTGACTTAATGGTCATCTTCATGATCAAAAAATCAACATTGACACTTAAATGATCTAATTGATCAATTTTGACTCATATAGTCAATTTTGGTCAAATTTGTCAATTTTGATCAAACTGGTCAACTTTGTCAACTTAAACCCTAAAATGATCAGATCAGTAGTGATAAGCCCTAATTTAGTCAAACCTTGACTTAAGAAGTAATTTTGATGACCAAAAAGTCAATTAATCTGATTGGTCCACTTTAACTCATATAGTCAGTTTTGGTCAACATTGGTCAACCCCAGAACATTTATCAAATTTGGTCAAAATACTCAATTTTGATAAAAAATTAATCAAATAATTAATTCTAAAATCATCTTGATTAATTTATTGGCTAATAATAATAATTTCCAATATTTTTTATTAATTACACAATTAATTAAAAAAGGAAATACAATTAAAAAGCCATAAAAAAGAAATTTGGACATGTGACACCATTTATGACATAATAAATGGTTTTCAAAATTCCAAACCCATTAATGACATCATGGGTGACATCATATGGGTTACACACAACCCATAAGACCCATTAAAAATAAATCAAACCATTGGGTGACTCATGACATGTCACCTTAACCATGGTTAAAAGACATGATGACACTTCAATCATGAAGGGAAATGAGGTGTCATTCCCTCATAAATTCTTGGAGGAATACTTGGTGAATCATCAAGCACCTTAAGTCCCTTCCAATGAAGGAAAATTAGGTCTTAAGTCATCTCTTACGTCATGATTGAACTCACCATGACCAAATTCATGATGATAAGGGAAGGGAGGATTATGTGTCACTTTTTCCTACATATGAAGTGTGACTCATTTACTTAAATGAAATGAGATGGCTGACCAACTTAATAAGCATTACAAGTGTGCTATGGATTAACCAATGGGGATAAAACACCACTTGTGATTTTCCTTTTACCATGGTTAACTAAGATGAAGACTCATCATAATGCCATGATAAGTGACCTTCAAAGGTGGCAACCAAACATGTCATCCATGGGAGATGATTTAGATGAGTCATTACTCACCTCTACTATCACCCAGTCAAGGAAAAGACTTAACCAAACCACTCTTTACACTAGGGTTAATTTCATCATGACATTATTTAGAAAATAAGGAAGATAAAGGCTTATGTGGCATTCTCCCCAAGCTCCATCAAGACCATGACAAAATTCACTTGGGGAAGGTTGGTCCATCAAAATATAACCAATTATAACCACCTCACAATCAATCTAATAGGATAAAGCCATGGGAAAATCATGATAGCATCATTATCCTCACCATGGTTAAATTCATGGTGATAAGTTTGGAAAATGCAAATCTACCACCTCAACAGCCGAAATCCTATCTCTAAGCAATAATGGGGAGGTTGAAAACTCCCCCAAATGAATCCTACCCAGCCAAAGCTCACCCGAAGCCAACCATGGCTATAAATAGGGCCAACCTAAGAGCTTGAGGGAGAGGAGAAATTGAAAAGACCCATCCACAATGCCCAATTCCCAAAACTCCCAACACCAAAAATACTCCCTACATTATGAGCAATTGATTCCCCATGGAATTAAGGCATGAAAACCACTGAATCTCTCCAATTTGGCCATCCCAAAAAACCCCAAAACCAAGACATTTTTGGGTCCAATAAAAACTCTACCCAATCTTCCAATTAACTCTTCCTACATCTTCCCTGAGGTGTAAGAAGAAGATTTCAATCAAAATTGGATCTTCCTTCAAGCCTTAACCTAGTTTTACATTAACCGTGACCCCTCCCGATCGAATTCCCACATAGACTTAATTTCACTCCAAATTGAGCATACCAGAAGGATCGTGAGGACTTGGCGATTGTTTCGAGCAAACTTGATTGAAGCTTCACTTCATCAAGCCAAGGTATGGCCATTTCGACCTAAGTATCTCTCAATTCTGATTAATTTTGACACGAACCATTTAATAAACTCTATCATCACCGTATGGATGAATTCGCCTCCTTCAAATGGAAGCTATAGAAATGAAGCTATAGAGCCAAAAATCATGAAAATCCATTAAGAATCCATCAAGATCTTAAAGTTTTCATATGGACGGCTAACAAGATAAGCTCAATGAAGAAGACAAATGGATGTCGTCCATTTTCGTGTTTGGAAATGGACGACTCTGATTTAATCATGGCTGATCTGGTGTTCGGGATCCCGCAGCGGATTAACTGCGTTTCGGGAAGTACGAGGACACGCGTCTCCCCGTGACAATTTAAGGTTAATTAGGATTTAATTAAATTCAAAATAACCTTAACTTAATAAAAAATCTATAATTTGACACACAAAAATCACAAAAATAAGACAAAAATATCTCTGAACTCAGGACAGTGAGTAGAATACTATGGACATGAAATTAGGATTTAATAAGTTATAATTAATTTTAATCAATTAATTACTCTCTGGAGTATTTTAATTATTAAAAATTATTTATAATTTCAAAAATTCTGAAATTTGTAGAGATTTATCTCTAGACCCTTAGGAATCCTCCTTGATTTTTCTTAGGCTAAAAAAATCTTTTAAGACACAATTTTCTAATTTTCAAGACACTTTGTAATTATTTCTTTTAAATAATTATAAAAATGAAAATTAAGGAAAAAAATTAAAAATGGTTAGAAAATTTAAGGTGACAGACAATAACCTTAAAATGACAATTCTCAAAACATTAAACAAATTAAAATGACTTTTTTATATTAGGGTTAAAATTTTTTAATTTTAAATTAATATTTTAAACCTTAAAAATCCTCCTCTCACCATACTTAGTTCATTTCATCATGGACTGAGTCAATATTGAGTCTAACTCAAAATAGAGTTAAATCAAACTTTATATATGTATAATACATCATTAGACTTGATTAACCCATTAAATCTTAATTAAATTAGGTTTAATACAAAATCAAAATTTAATTAGGTCTAAAAGACATCATTAGACTAATTAACCTATCAAACCTTAATTAAGTTAGGTTTAACACAAAATCAAACTTTAGTTATGTCTAAAAGACATCATTAGACTTGATTAACCCATTAAATCTTAATTAAATTAGGTTTAATACAAAATCAAAATTTAATTAGGTCTAAAAGACATCATTAGACTAATTAACCTATCAAACCTTAATTAAGTTAGGTTTAACACAAAATCAAACTTTAGTTATGTCTAAAAGACATCATTAGACTTGATTAACCCATTAAATCTTAATTAAATTAGGTTTAATACAAAATCAAAATTTAATTAGGTCTAAAAGACATCATTAGACTAATTAACCTATCAAACCTTAATTAAGTTAGGTTTAACACAAAATCAAACTTTAGTTATGTCTAAAAGACATCATTAGACTTGATTAACCCATTAAATCTTAATTAAATTAGGTTTAATACAAAATCAAAATTTAATTAGGTCTAAAAGACATCATTAGACTAATTAACCTATCAAACCTTAATTAAGTTAGGTTTAACACAAAATCAAACTTTAGTTATGTCTAAAAGACATCATTAGACTTGATTAACCCATTAAATCTTAATTAAATTAGGTTTAATACAAAATCAAAATTTAATTAGGTCTAAAAGACATCATTAGACTAATTAACCTATCAAACCTTAATTAAGTTAGGTTTAACACAAAATCAAACTTTAGTTATGTCTAAAAGACATCATTAGACTTGATTAACCCATTAAATCTTAATTTAAACCCAATTAGACTTAACCCATATTAAGTCTAATTAATCAATTAAACCTTATCTAAATTAGGTTTAATTAACCTTAAACCCAATTAGACTTAACCACAAATTAAGTCTAATTAATCAATTAAACCTTACCTAAATTATGATTAATTAACCTTTAAACCCAATTAGACTTAACCCATATTAAGTTTAATTAATCAATTAAACCTTACAAAAAATTAAGTTTAATTAACCTTAACCTAATTAGACTTAGCCACAAATTAAGTCGAATTAATCAATTAAACCTAATTAACCATAACCTAATTAGATTTAACCACAAATTTAGTCTAATTAATCAATGAAATCTTTCATAAATTAGGTTTAATTAACCTTTAAACCCAATTAGACTTAACCCATATTAAGTCTAATTAATCACTTAAACCTTACCTAAATTAGGTTTAATTAACTTACCTAAATTAGGTTTAATTAACCTTAAACTCAATTAGACTTAACCCATATTTAGTCTAATTAATCAATTAAACCTTACCTAATATATGTTTAATTAACCTTTAAACCCAATTAGACTTAACCCATATTAAGTCTAATTAATCAATTAAACCTTACCTAATTTATGTTTAATTAACCTTTAAACCCAATTAGACTTAACCCATATTAAGTCTAATTAATCAATTAAACCTTACCTAATTTATGTTTAATTAACCTTTAAACCCAATTAGACTTAACCCATATTAAGTCTAATTAATCAATTAAACCTTACAAAAAAATAAGTTTAATTAACCTTAACCTAATTAGACTTAGCCACAAATTAAGTCGAATTAATCAATTAAACCTAATTAACCATAACCTAATTAGATTTAACCACAAATTTAGTCTAATTAATCAATGAAATCTTTCATAAATTAGGTTTAATTAACCTTTAAACCCAATTAGACTTAACCCATATTAAGTCTAATTAATCAATTAAACCTTACCTAAATTAGGTTTAATTAACCTTTAAACCAATTAGACTTAACCCATATTGAGTCTACTTAATCAATTAAACATTATCTAAATTAGGTTTAATTAACCCTAACCTAATAACTTTAAACTTAAGTTCAACCCATATTGAACTTAAGTCAAACCTATAACTTAGGTTTAGCCCAACATGAATCTAAGTCAACCAAACTCTAGGTTGAACATATACTGAACCTAAATCAAGCCTTAAATTAAATCAAGTATACTGAACCTAAATCAAGCCTTAAATTTAGGTTCAATTCAAATTGAACTTAGATAAACATAAACTTTAGGTTCAATCAAAATTGCTCAACTCAACCCTTAACCCTTAGGTTCTACCTATATCAAACTTAAATACCTTAAGTTCTAATCACATTGGACTTAAAATCATATTAAACATAAATCCTTTAATTATGTGACCTAAAATAGGAAACAATACAACTTATTGACATGAATAACATAAAATTCATCTTAAAAGACATTAAAACTTAAACTTGAACTTTAAGAAAAATTCTTCTTCAAAGACATTAAAACTTAAACTAGAACAGCTGCGTTCAGATTTACGAAGATTTCTTGGACAATGCAATCTTTGGTTATTGACAAGAATCTTCCGATCCTGGTTTAAACACCTTTCAAACTAAATAAATCTGAATACTTTACGGCCCCGAAACGACGGAGCCATAGTCATCCCGATTATAACCAACTAAAATTGATAAATCTAACAACATGATTTTATGCTAATCATGCTCTCTTTTGCAGGTTCATTAAAGATTTGAAAAAAAAATTTCCCTCTAGATTTCCTTTGCATGTTATAGGGTGTGCTAACTCTGTTTTGCAGGACGACATGCAAAAGCAGAATTTCAAGGCAACAAAACCAGACAAAAACAAACAAAATAAAATAAAATGACATGACATAAAATAAAAACTAAAACTTTTAGGACAATGACAAAGCCTAAGAATTTTTAACTTTTAGGACAATGACAAAGCCTAAGAATTTTTAAGATAAATCCCAACACATATTGATATTTTCTTAAGATTGAACGATTAATGTTCATCTCTTCAAAATGAATGTTTGACGTTAATCAGGAGTGTTCTTAGATAATTATCTAAGATGTAATTAACTATAAAAGCTTGCTCTTATAGGAGACTTAAAGGATCCAAATAGAACCTCTGATTATAAATTTTTCTCGGAAAACTTTAGTAATGACATATTCTAAAGATTTCCATTGTAGGTTTATCACCTAATGTTTTCTTTCTCTATTATCTATTATTCTTAGTCCTTTCATCTTCATTTTCTAAATTTCTTGAAATTCTAAGGATTCTTGACATAATCCAAATAGAATAAGTCGTTCAGAAATTAGGGCAAAGAAATAGATAAGATAGAGATTTGGCGACTCCTCAAAACAACAATATCACAAAACGACACACGCCCCTTTTGGCAAGGTGACCCGACCCGCCAGGGGGGGTGCCCCGATCACCACCACTCAAGTCCAAAGCACATAGTCTAACACAAATTAAAAACATAAAAATCTCTCAATTCTACTCCTCATCTTCTGAATCACTGCTATACCACTTTTCTGCAGGCTCATAATCAGGATATCAAGGATATGCAGGAAATTGTACTCCTGGGTCACCCCTAATTAGGTTCTTCAGAGATGAGTAGAATTTCTCTTCATAATCACTCTTTATCCTACTATACCTATCAGTATGCTCTACAAAATGCTCTAAATTCTGAACTTTATCAGCGGTAAAATTAATATGATCCATCATCCTTTGCAATAATTGATCTTGGATCTCAGTAAACTCACCTCTAGATGTAGAACCACGTGAGGTAGATGGTCTAGATGTAGAAGCAGCAGAGGTAGAAGCAGCAGACATCTCCATTTCATAAATCCTAGAAAATCCTCCTCTC
>NW_018226710.1:213615-215855 GCF_001263595.1 Phalaenopsis equestris | reverse complement strand
CAGAACTGATGATAGTTTGATAAATCAAAGCTCTTATGTTGATGAGCTTTCCTTCCTGGATACAATAATTTAATGTCACTCTCTCTCTGGTCACTTCATTGAGATGATTTGTTGGTAGCAGCAGACGAGCAAAAATATAGTGTCAGGCTTTTGAAGGTGCACATAACTTTGAAGTTGAGAAGTTGACTCTCCTCTCATTAGTGATCTTCCAAAGTCCTCTTCCAACAGTCAAGTAAGAAATAATCTCGTCTAAGTCCGCTTCAATCAGACTATAATTTGCATAAAAACATAACGTATCAGGTGGCAGATGATAAAATAAGTCGATTACTTCCGGTAAAAAAGGAACCAACTTTCCTCGAACCATGAATCTATTGTCTTCAGCCTCAGGGAGGTTTACATAGAACTTCCTAACAACAAAAATAATAGTAGCATTAAAGAAACAACAAATCAATAGAATTGTCCCACTGTCGGCGAACGATCAAATCCTCTACATCTTCACCTGGATTCCTCAAACACCGCTACTGAATCAGTTTTCGTGATTGCAACGCATCACTGTACCGATCCTGAGCCTTCGAACTAACAAATTTACTTGAATTAAAAGGGCTCTTTCCTTTGCTCCTTTTCATTCTTGGTGCAATTCTACAAATTTTATAAATTCCAAAAATAACTTCAAAAATCAAGTTTAAATTACTAAAACTAAACTTCCAAAGTATAAACTACACTTCCTATGCAATTTTCATAGATTTTTTTTTTCATTTTTCATCATGAATAGTGAATTTTTGAATTTATCCAAATGTGCTCAAAATACATAATGAAAATCCAAAATTTTTGCGTAGAAGTAAAGCTCTTACCTCAAGGAACTTGGATCTAACAAATTTCACTTGATTCCACCAAGAAATCTTCACTTTAGATGTGCCCTATCCCTAAAAAAATCACGAACTAGAGAGGTTGAAGGTGACAGTGGAGTTAAAAATGGTGATTTTCGGGCTGAAATTTTATTTTTAACCATTCGCGAACCGGTTTTCGTGAACTGGCGCTTATGCATGTGTAAATGGTGCTCAGGCGCCTGCCTCTTGGGTTGGCTCGAGCTTAAGTGCGAGATGTGGTGCTTAGGCACCAGTGCATGATTTTTAAAATTTTCAAATTAAAGTAAAATGCACTATTTGCCTAAGTAAACCACCCCTAAAAGGTCTCATAGCTCTAAAATGACTATTTTCAACTTCCTATAACTCCCCTCTCTCTTAAAATTCTCCATAATAACTATTTCAATTTAAGGCTAAAAATAACACAAATTTTCACACAAAAAAACATATATTAATTCAAAAACAAGTACAAATACCTTTAAACACTTAATTCTCACTTCAAATAGTCTTAGATGAGAAAATTTTTCTAAATAAAAATACATAACAATCATTTTACAATTAAACACATATAATAAGTCATAAATACTAAAAAAAGACTTAAACACTAAACCACTTGAAAACAACAACTTCTAACACTAAACTTAATTCCATTCTTCATTCGAAAGAACAAATTCCTGTCTTTCATTAGTCTCTCCAGGAATATAGAGTTAATAAAATGGACGATGGTGACGAGCTCTGATACTATCTTCTTCAATCCACTTCTGCTTTATGAACATCGCCTTATCCGCTTCCTCTATATAACTTGTGTGGCTAAATTACATCTTCAATTTCCATCCAATATGCTCTAGATGTGCATGCAACTCAAGTACCCTGGTCTCCAATAAAGCCATAGTATTCTCAATTTTTTTGATCTTCTCTGATATCCCTTCAATACTAACAGCTAAGAAATCATTATACATCTCTTGTACACTTTGACTGATGAACCTCTTCCTCATGGTTTATTCCTTCTTCTTCAAATCCATTTCCCATGAAGACATTTTCTCTAAATCTCACTTTCTCTTAGACATTTAGGGCTAGAAATGATCTGGGTGAAATTCCTTCACAAAACCCTTTTATTTATAGGCCTAAATCCTTTCAATAACTCCTAGACACATTTAGAAACTACTTGGCACATTTTTACAAACTAATTCGTTGTTAAACCTTCTAGAATATTAATTTCACGCATGTGTTTAAATTGCCGCGCTTAAGCGCCAGTGCACATTTTTGTACTAGTCAACTTAACATCCAAATTCTCATTCTAACATGTCTTGGTCACTAAATAAAGTCTTAAAATCTTTATTAACACATAATAGTTTCAAAAATACTACCCCAATTTTC
>NW_018226710.1:210477-211602 GCF_001263595.1 Phalaenopsis equestris | reverse complement strand
ACATGTCCTAAAAAACTTCTAATTTCCCTTACATTTGTTGGATAAGTTAAATTAGTGATCACTTGAATTTTAGCTGGATCTACTTCCATACCATTTTCTGATATTTGTTGACCTAATACAATTCCTCTTACTACCATAAATTGGCATTTTCCCAATTAATCACTAAATTTATTTGTTCACAGTGCTTAAGAAGTTTAGATAAATGTTCTAAACATGAGTCAAATGAAGTTCTAAACACTGAAAAGTCATCCATAATGACTTCAATCTCTTTTTCAATTAAATCACAAAAAATTGTCATCATACATCTTTGAAATGTAGCAGGGGCATTACATAAACCAAAGGGCATCATTCTAAAAGCAAAAGTACCATAAGGACTGGTAAAAGTTATTTTCTCTTGGTCCTTAGGAGATATTTGTATTTGGTGATAACCAGTATATCCATCCAGAAAAAAAATGTATTAATGCCCAGCTTGTCTATCCAACATTTGATCTAGAAAGGGTAATGAAAAATGATCTTTCCTAGTAGCAAGATTTAATTTTCTATAATTAATGCATATTCACCACCTATTGACTTCTCTAATAGGTATTAATTCATTATGTTCATTCACAGTTACAGTTACTCCTCCTTTCTTAGGAATGCAGTGAATTGGACTAACCCATGCACTATCTGAAATAGGGTAGATATTTCCAGCATCTAACCACTTTAAAATTTCTTTCTTAACAACTTCTTTCATAACAAGATTCAGTATCCTTTGGAGATCAGCCCTGCATTTACAGTTCTCTTCAATATGAATTCTATGCATAAAAATTGAAGGATTGATTCCTTTAATATCAATAATTGTCCATCCAAAGGCTTTCTTAAAATTTTTCAAAATTTTCATCAACCTTTCTTCTTCTTCCATCGTTAATTTTGAGAAAATTATAACTGGTAAAGTAGATGAATCTCCTAAAAAGGCATATTTTAAATGTTCAGGAAGTAACTTCAACTCAAATTCTGGAGGTTTTTCAAATAATGGACAACATGATTTATCTTTGTTTATCGTGTCCAAAATTTCAAAACTTTCTCGAGCATAGTTTGAATCTTCCTTAAAAAGTTCTTCACATCGATCTAATTCCTCTTCTTGCT
>NW_018226710.1:204368-210303 GCF_001263595.1 Phalaenopsis equestris | reverse complement strand
GCATTGTTAATTCCCCTTTCTGCACATCTATCATTGCTCTTCCTATGGATAGGAAAGGTTTCCCCAAAATGATAGGTATCTCTTTATCTTCCTACATATCTAGCACAATGAAATCAACAAGAAATATAAATTGATCCACTTTCACTAGAACATCTTCTATAACTCCTTTAGGTTATGTTATTGAATGATCTGCTAATTGCAAAGTTACAATAGTAGGGGTTATTTCTCCTAATCTCAATCTTTTGAATATTGATAATGACATAAGGTTAATGCTTTCACCTAAATCACATAAACCTTTCCCATAAAATCTATCTCCTATTACACATGGAATTTTAAAACTACCAGGATCTTTAAGTTTTTCAGGAAGATTTTTTTTAATTATAACACTACACCCCTCTCCAAGTGCAACAATCTCATTATCTTCAAACTTCCTTTTCCTGTTGAGAATATCCTTCATAAATTTTACATAGCTTGGCATTTGTTCTAAGGCTTCAGCAAATGGAATATTAATTGTAAGCTTCTTAAATATTTCCAGAAATTTTGAAAATTACTTATCTAAATTCTGCTGACAGTCTCTGAGGAAATGGAGGTGGTGGTTTTTTCAAATCAATTTTTAGTGGAGAAATAGGTCTTTCAGACTCCTTTATTCTGGTCTTTTGGATTTGATTCAGTATTACTAGGAAGCGTTCCTTATGATCTATTACTTAATGAATTTGCTATTTGCCCAAGTTGATTCTCACTATTTCTAATTGTAGTTCTTTGATTTTGTAATTGATTTCCCACTTGTAACACCGCTTCTTCTATAGACAACTTCTTCTCCTTAAATTGTGTATTACTATTGAAATCTGGAGGATAAGTAGATTTATAATTATTATTCCCTTGATTGTTCTAGTTTCCCAAAAGGTTTACTTGGTTGTTCTCCCATTGCTGATTATTACCACCCAAATTGTTATTCCAGTTAAAGTTGGGATGGTTTTTCCAACCTGGGTTATAATAATTTGAATATGGGTTATTCTAGTTATTATTTATGGCATTCTCAAAGTTTCTAATGATGCTTGAGAATCTACCATTTGGCCTAATGAATTCTCTTCAATCATGGAAATTGGTTGAGAAAAATTCATTCCAAATTGGTCTAACTTCCTTGAAATTCCAGCAACTTGATTTGCTAACATAATAAATACATTCATGAATATTGGATACTTTCTTAGGATTCACCTTCTCAGAAGGCCATTGAAAATTATTGGTAGCCATTTCTTCAATTAAAGCATAGGCATCATGAAATGGTTTTGACATCAATGAACCACTAACAGCGACATCGATAATTGATTTAAGAGATCCAACTAATCAATTATAAAAAGTTTGAATTATTAACCAATCTGGTATAGCATGGTGTGGACACTTTCTTAAGATTTTTTAAATCTTTCCAATGCTTCACTAATAGATTCCCCTTTAAACTGATTAAAAGATGTAATATCATTTCTAAGCTCCGCAGTTTTTTATGGTGAAAAATATTTAGCAACAAATTTTTGTGTTAAATCACCCCAAGTTCTGATAGATCCAAGTGCTAATGAATTCAACCACATCTTAGCTTTATCCCTCAGTGAGAAAGGAAATAATCTAAGTCTTATGGCATCATCTGATACACCATCGTATTTAATTCTAGAAAATTGGCAAGATGTAAATTTGGATTTTCAGTTGGTGATCTGCCAAACTAATAATTTGAATATGGTTACTCCCTCCCCTGAGGGATAACAATCTCACATTAGTTTCCACTCAACTGAACCAAATTATCAATTGAATCAAATTGGGGGTTTTAATATGTTACCTTAAAATCTCTAATTCTACATCCAACAAAAGTATATTTCCCTATTTATTTGCACTCAATCCCATGGATGACATACTCTCCAATGAAATCAAATGTGATTTTCCCTATGTTGTAGAACTCATATTTCATTTAAGAATATATGCTCTCAATAAGTTTTAACATTTCAATTGACCAGATTTAAAAGTAAATGAAGATTGGAGTTTAAAACATCACAAATTATTATCAATTAAAACCATAGAAAATAAAATCTATTATTCACAAAACCATATCTTCAAAGTAGGGAGAAGGATAAAGAAGACTACTCAGAATTCATAAGAAGAATACAATAAAACCGGATTTCATATATAAAAATATGTTTACAAAACAAAAGAAATAAAAGACAACTTATCTCACAATCCTTCTCAAGAAAATCCCTAGAAATTCTCTCCAAGTCTTTTTCTCATTATAATCACTCCCAATTCTCTCTTAGAAATGTAATGAAGAAGAAATATCTGACCTTCCCTCTCCTCTTACAAACCTAGAAGAAAATCTCCTCTTCTCTCTCTTTAACTCTCACGCTACACCCCCAAAAGCCTCTTCTTTTTGTCCCCCTCATAGTTTCTTAAAGTCTTCTTCTTTTATTTTGTGCTGCCTCCTTTGGAAAAGAATTAAAAAATCTCTCAAAAAATTCCTCCGAAAGTCAACTCTTTTGAATTCAAAAGATGTGTCATTTGATCCAAAATTCATATCCTTTCATAAAAGAACCTTCCAAAGTGTCTAGATGCATTGAATTACTCCAAGAGGTGTGTAGAGCAAGTGTCCCTCTGAAAATTCATGCAAACTTTATCTCGAACCGCCTTAATTTGAAAAAGTCGTCTCTGGCGCAGCATGCGCGAGCTCTCTAGATTGTGGCACATGATGCGCCATCCAAAATTTGCTCTTTTTGCTCCAAAATTTTTCCTTTTTGCCATTTTTCTCCAAATGCCTAAAAAGGATATTCCTGCAACAAAAACACAAAAATACCCTTCTATAAAGTGCAATATCACAAAAAATCGGCATAAAATAGGTACTTAAAACAGTATATTCTTTTGGTCTATCAAAATCCCACAAACTTAAATGTTAGTTATTTGTCTATCAAAATCCCCCAAACTTAAATGTTAGTTGTTCTTTATTACAGAAGAACATATGGCTTAAGATAGAGATTAACTTATAACTTCTATACTTTAGTTTAACAAATAGAATAACAAAATTTAAGAAAAAACCTTTAATAACTTAGATTCAAGTTCTCAGTCTAGGAATACTTAGCAATCAAAATTTAAGATTTTTGAATCTCTATTCATTTCAATAAAAAATGAAATTTATCATATTAAGGACATTTAGAACATTCATATAAAAAAGTACTTCATGAAAACTTTACTAGTAATGCTACTAATACTCCAATATAAGTTTAGAAAATGTAATAAAACTCTTTCCTTAAGTTGGTTCTAGTGAAGCCAATTTTTGATTAGGCATCTCCTCAAGCTTCTCCTCATTTATTTTTCTTTTCTTTCTTTTTTCTTACCTTTTTTCTTTTCTTTTAGCATCTTTTCAATCCTTTTATTTCTTTTCTTTTTCCAAGTGAGGATTACTATATCTGGATAGCCTTTAATGATTTGAAACTTCACTATCCTCTTATTAAAGTCAAAACTCTATACCTTTCTTTACTTTATAAATTCATATTAGTTTATCATTTTTCATAAAGTCTCATTCCTTTCTTCTTACATGAAACTCTAAATTCTTAACACTTAAAAAACACAATTTCCTTTACGTTAAATAGAAAAACATAGTCTTATCCTATCATAACAATATCTTCAACTTTAGAAATGACCTTCATTATTAAAAATCCTTTCCTATTTATAAATAGAAGTATAGTCATTTAAAGTTAAATCTTAATATCCCAGGCCATGTTAAATTAGTTTTTAAAAATATAGTTACTTAAGGACAAATAAAATTTAGTTACTCCATTTCAAAGTAAATTTTTCTTTCCCCCAAACTTAAGTTGTTAAATGACTTTAAAAATATTTTGAATATAAAATTTAATAGGTGAAAGAAAAAAGTAAATGCATGAAAATAAAAACTGACCTGTAGAGGATTTCTGACCATGAAATTGGGCTCTGGTATACTGCAGGTATTAAATGTAAAACTACATACATGCTTTAAAGCATTAAATAAAACATAATATATTCTAGAGAACTTGCTGAGAATTAAAAACATAAATACAAGAAACGAAAAAACTAACTCACAAACTAAACTGAAAATACTAAAAATGCAGAGAAAGTGAAATTTTATAGTTACTATTGCAAATTCAGTTCACAACAGAACATAAAAAGTCTTTTTCTACAACAAGTTTCAAATAAAATTACATTCCAATACAAACACAAACAACAAATAGACATCAAAACAACTAAACAAGACTCATAAATCATCAATCTTCATCTCCTTCCTCTTCATCATCTGATTCTTCTTCTTCTTCTTCTTCATCATCATCATCATCATGAATGGGAGTATAGGGAGTGAAACTAGGGCAAGCAAGAAAGTCCACATAGGTTCACCCCTAAGGTGTCTTACCATGGCATTTTCAAAATCAATATCATGTCGAACTCTCCTTCATTGATATTCATCATTATATGCATTCCATGCTCCTATCTCTCCCAACTAAGTTTGATAATTTATTATATCTATTTGTTGAATCATCAGTTGGTCTGTAATACCTTCAAGTGATACATATTTAGAAATAGATGCCTCTGCAGTAGATGCAGAGGGCTTATCCCTTCTTCCACTTTTAGACTCAACAAATGATTCTACTCTCTGAATCTTAATGTCTTGTGGCTGCAATCTCTCTTCATTTCTATGTGATTCTACTCCCGATTGTTCACATAAAGTGAAAATCAATGCAGGGTATCCCAATCCTCCAGCTGTAGAACTACCAGCAATACTTTGAGCATGCTGAACTATAAGTGCACTCACATATATTGCCTTCATGTTCTGAATGCAATAGTTGAGTACATCTCTATCTTTAGTAACATCAGCCGAATGATTTGTTGGCAACAGTTGCAACAGTTTGACAGAAATAAAGTGGTGCCATATTTTTGACTGAATAGTCAACATGGAAGCAGGGAAGTTAACTATCTTGTTATTCTTAATCTTCCATTCCCCTCTTCCATCAATCAAAAATGCAATCACTTCCTCTAGTGACGAATTAGTCATCACAAATACAACATATTCATCAAAAAATACACTCCTCAAACCATAAAAAGTATTGATCCAATTAGCAGTAAATTCAACTTGTTTACCTCTAACTAGGATGGGATCTTCAGTAGTGAATCTCAGGTTTACATAAAACTCCCGAACCATTAGGATAATTGCTATCGCAGTGAAGTAGCAGAATCTTTCCCAATTCCTGGAAAGAATCAGTCTTTCGACCTCGCCACCCGGGTTTACAAATGCCCGCTCTTGGATCATTCTCTTGGTCTCCATATGAGTATTGTAACTATATTGGGCTTTGAAACTAACAAATATTTGTGTGTCAAAGTCCTCAGACGGCCTTCCTCTCTTAACTTGGGGAGCCATTTGAAAATTCTACAAAAATTCTGATATAGTTCAAATAAATTACTAAATAAAAAATGTAACTCCTCAAGCAAGGTTATTTGGTAAGAAACTTTTCACCATGATTTTTCTTCAAGTATTTTCATACAAAAATCCCAATTTTTGGATCTTCCAAAATCCAGAGTGAAAATAAAAAATTTCTAAGTTAAAGTGAAGCTCTTACCAAGAGAAGATGAAATCTATAGTTTTTAGCCTCCAAATCCTTCTCTTTCGCCCAAAATGTGATGCCCTAGACCAAGGTCTTGAGGTAAAAGATGACTCAAGTAGTGAAAATGGAGTTTATCCTTGCGATTTCACGGTTTTCTCGGCAATATAAGGTGTTCGAACCTTTAGCGCATCATGCACCAATCTGACACATGATGTAACAGAGCTCAAATTTTCTAGATTTCATTTTTTGTAGAATATACTGCGTACCGCTTTACTTCAACCTCTATTTGACTCAAATAAACCTTTCTAAGCATATATAAACATCACACTAACACCAAA
>NW_018226710.1:133943-204309 GCF_001263595.1 Phalaenopsis equestris | reverse complement strand
CGTGCTATTACAAACTAACATTTTTCAAGCTAACAAACATCAAATTCAGTGTTCTAAAGCAATCCAACATTCTAACACTGAAATTTAAACATCAAAATTTAAAAAATAAACACAGAAAGTGTTCATTACAAAGGAAATGCAATCCAACACAATAAACTAAAATAAACAGTACTACACAAAACATTCCGTGCATAAATTAAGATCAAACATCAACTTCACTATTGTCCTCCTAGATATCTCCCATCGATTGGTAGTGCACATACAGATTGTAGAAGGGTAGAAATGAAAACTCATTAGTTGAATTTTCCTCCTCAATCCAAGCATATTTCTTGAACATACGTACCAATCCATATTCAATATGCCTTGTATATTCAAAATGTTATTTCAATATACAATCTATATGATCTAGCATTTTAGTAATATTCTCAATCACGTGCATGAGATTCTGCACATCTTTTTCTATCTTCTTGATCCTTTTTGAAAGTGCACTCGAGTTGTAGTAGGGCTGAACATGTGATGAATTCTGAGATCCTTGATCCATCGGTACATTCATATCATTTTCATCTTCCAGTCCAATACATTTGCGGTAGACTTCTGAATCCATCTGCTTCCAAGGAAGTGGCATTTTTTTTTTCCCAACTTTCATAAGGTACTTGAGCTTGACTACAAAGTAAGAAAATAGTGGATGGATGTCCCAGTCCAGTTGCAGATCCATTCAAAATAAAACAACTGATTTCACAATAATAGCTCCAACATCAATAGGTTTTCCGGTTTGAATACAGTAATTCAGAATGACACTCTCCTTAGTGACCTTACTAATTTTCATGGTAGGTAGTAACTTTGATGCAATAAATAAGTACCAAGCTTTTGAACTAGATTTAAAAATGATGAAGTAAAACTCAAACTTACATTTCCATCATCTTTGGTCTCCCAATTAGCATCTTCATTTGTAAGTTAGCGGTAGAGTTCATTCATATTCTCTCTGGTAGGGGTAATGTTTGCAGCATGGTTGATTGGCACATTTTTTTTCATAAACATCTCGTTTATTCTTGAAGGAGTGAATTGCATAAACCTACCACACACGTAAATCATTCCTTGGTTGTTCCCATGAAGATTTTCATAAAATTCTTTTACTACGGGAACAACAACAGTTGCAGCAGTGTAGTAAAGTACTTCCCAACGCCTCAGCAAAATATTCTCTAAATAGTGTCTTCTACTCGAGTATTCGGTGTGTTGAATCCTTGATTCACAAATCCCCTTTCTTTGATAAGCCTCTTCTTCATATGTGCATCGAAACTGACGAACATTTTTTGCAAAATTGAAGAACTTTCTCCGGTTGAAAATTCTAAATCTAGTGAAGTTTCTAGAGTGGGAAGCCATAAAAATTTAAAAATGGTGACTCTTCCCACGTTTTCCCCCCTAAAATATGGTTTGGAGTCGGTTTTTAGGAGTTATATGGGGAAGAAACAGCCAAAAATTGCCAAAAATTGTCATTTGGCATGTTTTAAACATTTTCGGACCCGTGGCGCATCATGTGCCAGCTCTCTGGAAAGTGGCGCATCAGGTGCCAATTCTAAAATTTTTGCCATTTCAATTACGATCCAATAAATTCTAAATTTTTCCATAAACTTAGGCAAATAATGATGTTTCTAAATGGTTAATCAAATAAATAGACTACATAAAAACATAACATAAATATACGTGAAATATCTCAAACAAAATAAACTAAAAAAATAAGCTAATCAACGATACAAATGGGTTACCTCCTACAAAGCGCTTGGTTTAATGTCATCAACTCGACATTCCCAGTCTTATTCTGGGTGACCTAACATTACTGTCTATTTAAAAGCTAGTCTTTGACCATCAAAATATGATTTTAATCTGTGGCTAATCACTTTAAAAATTCTTCCAGTGTCTATTTAAAAGCTAGTCTTTGACCATCAAAATACGATTTTAATCTGTGCCTAATCACTTTAAAAATTCTTCCAATGCCCCATAGGAATAGACTTTTATAACTCTGAATGACCCTTTCCACCTAGACTTCATTTTTTCAGGAAATAATTTCAACCTTGTATTGTATAATAAAATTCCTATCCAGGTTCAAATTCTCTATTTATAATATTCCGATCATGTCATTCTTTCATCTTTTCCTTATAAATACTCGCATTATCCTAAGATTTATTTATGATTTTCTCAAGCTCATTCAATTGCAATAATCTTTTCTCACCAGCTTCATTCAAATTGGAATTGAATTCTTTTATATAATCTTTTCTCACCAGCTTCATTCAAATTGAAATCGAATTCTTTTATAGCTTTATGCTCCAATTCAATTGACAAGTGATAAGTTTTTCCAAAAATTAATCTATAAGGGGGCATTCCTATAGGTGTCTTATAGGTTGTCTGATATGCCCATAATGCAGTATCTAATCTAGTAGACCAATCCATTTTACTAGGATTAACACTATTTTCCAAAATTCTCTTAATTTCACAATTAGATACTTCTGCTAAACCACTCGTCTGGGGATGATAAGTAGTTGCAACTTTATGCACTATATTATATTTTTCCACCAATCTTGCAATTGTTGCATTTCTAAAATTAGATCCTCCATCGGTAATGATAAAATATTTTTAATTAAAAATTTTGAAACACTACGAGCATCACATCGAGGTAAAGTGATTTCTTCAATCCATTTTGAAACGTAATCCACTACAATAAATATGCATATATTTTTGAATGAGGGTATAAACGGTCCCATAAAATCTAATCCCCATGCATCAAATGTTTCAATTTCTAAATTAAAATTTAGAGGCATTTCATTTCTTCTTGAAATATTACCTACTCTCTGCACCTATCACATGTTTTGATATATATATTAACATCTCTAAATAGAGTAGACCAATAAAATCCAGATTGTAAAATTTGATGAACAATTCTATCATTTCCAAAATGTCCTCTAAATTCAGAATCATGGCATTTTTGAATAATCTCTTGAATATTTTTATAAGTCACACATCATCTCATCATTAAATTCTTACATTGTTTATATAAATAAGGATCATCCCAAAAATATGATTTTGCATCATGAATGAATTTCTTTTCCTGTTGTTTTGTTAATCTATATGGTAAAATACCACTAACAATATAATTTACAATATCAACATACCAAGGTATTTCCCATCCTTTTACAACATAAAGTTTTTCATCAAGAAAAGTTTCATTAGTCTGTTTTTCTATATCTAGTATTCTTCTTGTTCTAGCCTCGATAGATTATCAGCAATTTGATTATCCCTTTCCTATCAACTACTACAAAATCAAACTCTTGCATCAGAAGTACCCATCTAATTAATCTTAGTTTAACATCCTTCTTTTGCATCAAATATTTAATAGATGAATGGTCAGTATGTACAACACATTTAGCTCAAATCAGATATGATCGAAACTTATCAAAAGCATACACAATAAGTAATAACTCTCTTTCAGTGGTGGTGTCATTAATTTGAGCATAATTAAGAGTTTTACTAACATAGTATATAACTTTAAAAAACTTATCATATATCTGCCCTAAAAAAACTCCAATTGCATAATCACTAGCATCACACATTAATTTAAAAGTCTCTCAATCTGGTGAAATAATTATAGGAGAGTGATCAACTTTTCTTTTAAAGTTTCAAAGGCTTTAAGGCAATCTCGATTAAAGTCAAATTTTGTATCTTTCCCCAAAAGTTGGCATAAAGGTTTAGTAATTTTTTAAAAATCTTTAATATATCTCCTGTAAAATCCATCATGTCCTAAAAAGCTCCTAACTGCTCTTGCTGTGGTAGGTGGAGGTAGGTGGGGGAGGGAGGTGTGATATAACTTGTATTTTTGCAGGATCTACTTCCATGCCATTTTCTAAAATTTTTTGTCCAAGCACAATTCCTCTTGCAACCATAAATTGACTTTTTTACCAGTTCAATACGAGATTAGCCTTTTCTCAACATTCCAGAACTTTCTCTAAATGATTTAGACATATTTTGAATGAGGTTCCAAATATAGAAAAATGGTCCATAAAGAGTTCAATCTCTTTTTCAATCATATCACTGAAAATTGACTTTATACATCTTTGAAATGTTGCAGGTGCATTACATAAGTGCATTACATAATCCCGAAAAATAAAAGTTCCATAAGGACTAGTAAATGTTATTTTCTCTTGATCCTCTGAAGCAATAAGTATTTGATGGATCCTCTTGTTTTCTCTTGATCCTCTGAAGCAATAAGTATTTGATGATAACCGGTATATCCATCTAGAAAATAAAAATAATTATGTCCAGCTAATCCATCCAACATCTGGTCCAAAAAGGGTAAAGGAAAATGATCCTTTTCGGTGGCAAAATTTAATTTTCTATAATCTATGCGATTCGCCAACCAGAAACTTCTCTTGTTAATATCAATTCATTATCTCATTTTTTACTACAGTCATACCTCCTTTCTTTGGAACACAGTGAATTGGACTAACCCAAACACTATTTGAAATAGGATATATTATTCCAGCATCTAACCATTTAAAAATTTCTTTCTTTACTACTTCTTTCATCATAGGATTTAATCTCCTTTGAGGGTCAGCTCTTGGTTCATGTTGATCTTCTAATAAGATTTTATGCATACAAATTGAATGACTGATTTCTTTAATATTAGCTAATATCCATCTAAAGGATTTCTTAAATCTTTTCAAAACTTCCAACAATTGTTGTTCTTGCATATCAGTTAATTCTGAGGATACTATAACAGGTAATGTAGATAAATCTCCTAAAAATGCATACTTTAAATGTGTAGGAAGCATTTTCAATTCTAGTTCAGGGGGTTTCTTAATAGATGAAATCAAATTCTTGTTACTTTTTGTAGGATCTAACATTTCAAATCTTTCCTGAACATAATCCATATCCTCTTTACTCACTACCATAGATTCATCTTGAATTCTATCCTCATCTTGATATTCCATATATTACTTTTTAAATTCCCTTTCAAAAGTTTTTGTAAAATATTCATGGCTTAAATATTCATTAATATCCATTCTGAAGCATTCAATCTCTTGCTCTTTTTTAGGGTATCTCATTGATTTTACAATATTAAATGTAACCTCTTGATCACTAACTCTCATAGTTAGTTCTCCTTTCTGCACATCTATAAAAGCTCTTCTAGTGGCTAGGAATGGTCTTCCTAAAATGATAGGAATTTCCTTAACTTCCTACATATATAATATAATAAAGTCCACAGGAAAGATAAACTTATCAATTTTTACCAAAACATCTTCTATGACTCCTTTAGGATAGGTAATCGAATGATTAGAAAACTACAGAGTTACAGTTGTAGGTGAAATATCTCCTAAGCCCAACCTTCTAAAAATTGATAATGACATAAGAATAATACTGGCTCCTAAATCACATAAAGCTTTTCCATAAAATTGTTCGCCAATAACACAAGAAATTGTAAAACTTCCAGGATCTTTAAGTTTTCAGGAAGCTTTTTCTGAATTAGAGCACTACACTCTCGATGAGTACAACAAGCTCATTATCTAAAAACTTCCGTTTCTTATAAAGTATATCCTTCATGAACTTCAAATAGCTTGGTGTTTGTTCCAAACTTCAACAAATGGAATGTTTACTGTTAATAACCTAAAAATTTCTAAAAATTTCAAAAACTGATTATCTCTACATTTTTGCTTCAATATTTGAGGAAATGGAGGTGGTAGTCTTTCTACATTGATTTTCATTGGCTTAATAGTATATTCTACTTCAAAATGAAAATCTTCACCAAATTTTTCATTTTCCCCCTCATATTTTTCAACTTCAACTTCTTGTTGAACTCTATTTTCTAATTCTTTTTCACTTCTCACTTGAATAGCTTTAATTTGCTCTTTGTCCCGATCTTTATGATTTACTTCAACATTACTTAGGCAATGTTCTTGAAGGTCTATTGTGAAGTTCAGTAGCAATACATCTCAATTGATTTTCCATGTTTCTGATTGCACCTCCTTGACTTTGTAATTGATTACCCATTTGCAATATCAATTCTTGCATTGATAGTTTTTTCTCCTTACTCTACAAATTATTAAATCCTGAGAGGTAATAAGGTTTATAAGCTTGATTCCCTTGATTGTTCGAGTTTCTTTGAGGAAATGGAGGTGGTAGTCTTTCTACATTGATTTTCATTGGATTAATTGGACTTTCTACTTCAAAATGAAAATCTTCACCAAATTTTTCATTTTCCCCTCATATTTTTCAACTTCAACTTCTTGTTGAACTCTATTTTCTAATTCTTTTTCACTTCTCAGTTGAATAGCTTTAATTTGCTGTTTGTTCTGATCTTTAGGATTTACTTCAACATTACTAGGCAATGTTCCTGGAGGTCTATTGCTAAGTACAGTAGCAATATATCCCAATTGATTTTTCATGTTTTTGATAGCAACTCCTTGACTTTGTAATTGACTACCCATCTGAAATATGAATTCTTCCATCAATAAATTTTTCTTATTTCTCTACAAATTATTAAAACCTGGGTAGTCAATTATAAATTGGGGAAATTGGATAGGTTAGGGGGTTTAATTTGGGATATTGGGTATATGATCAAATTGGGTATTTTGGTTGAGCTTAGAATTTAGGTTTAAATTTTGGTTCAATTGAGCTTCAATTTGGTTTAAATTGGGATTAGGCATGATGAATTTTGATTTGGAATTGAAATTGGGGAAATTTGGGATCAATTTGGTGGACATTGAAGGTGAATTGGGGTAATTGGGCCTTAAAGGAAAAAATTGGGATTTTGGTCAGACTTGGTCAACTTGGTCAAATTAGACTTCATGGGTGGTCAAAATTGGTTTTTGGGAATGTTTGAAATGATTTTGGAGGGTTTTGAGAATTTTGGGCCATCAAGGGCATTTTGGTAATTTTGGCAAACTTGGGGGTATTTTGGTAATTTTGAAAATCTTAAGGTGTTTTGGGTAGTTCGGATGGTTAAAAAAAGTTTGGGATGATTTTTGGATAAAGTTGAGTGGTTTAGGCAATTTTTAGTATTTTAGGGTTTCAAGGGTAATTTGGTAATTACGGGAAGTTGAGGAGCAAAAGGCTAAAATTGGGTATTTAGGTAAAATTAAGATTCAATAGGATGCCAATCATGAAATTACCCTTCATGAGCCATGAGACCAACAGAAACCTCACTTTGGATCCAATCATGAAATTACCCTTCACGAGCCATGAGACCAATGGAAACCTCACTTTGGATCACTTTGGATCCTCCATGTGTGTAAGTGAGGGGTATCAAGTGTATGTGTGTGTGAGACTGACTAAGACCACATCACCCAGGGTCATCCCTATGGTTGAATAGTCATATGGGGACTCCTCTTGAGCTCCCCCATATTGAACAAATATATGAAACTTCAAGTTGAGCAAAGAAGAGTTTAGAATTGTTAAAGGTGAGGGTGTCATCAATAGTCATCTAGGATAGTCAATAGGAAAGACCTATGGCTAGATCCTAGGCTTCTAATGATAAGACTAGACCTCAACCAAAAGTGAGTTCAACACTTTATGAATGTGGTTTAGCTTAAATTCTTGACAACTTCTTGGGTAGACCATCTTCATAGTCTAGCCCCCATCTCTACATCCCCACAGTGTAAGCGATCCTTATTACTTTGTCAAGAAGAGGCATGTTGCATTGGCTACAACACTCAGCTTACCTAGTCGATCCATGCCTAAGCAGAGTACCTTCAAAACCTCATTAAAAATCTCTAATTGGGTGACCTCATCAGGTGTGTTGATAAAAGCCCCTTCTACAGGTTGAGCTACATTAGTCTCCCTCACATAAGAGCAACTCTACTAGCCTTTGAGGAATTCTCGTTGAGGCTCACTTTGCTAAAGCTAACAGAAGCGTTTTTGAAATTAACCAGTGTGTTCATCCGTCCACTATGATTGATTACTTAGTGGTGCCCTTTTGACAGAAACTGCCTTATCAAATTTTAAAGAGTACCCCGTGAGAGTCTCGCTTAAGAAACTCTTGGTCAGGTTATCTCATACGAGTTGGAGCACTCAATCCAGCTGATTTGAGTAATTTAATACTTTATTAGTAGGCATGTCATATCAATCAGAGCGCTCGCTCACAAAGATGATCCGTGCTTAATCAAGACCCTCAATGCTCTATTGGATTGTCTTGTTTTCTTTGAAAATGACTACTTTACTCATTTTTTAAGAAATATCTAGAGGGCTACCAACTTGTGGCTTACAAATAGCATCCTGAGGTACGATCATCCATGCATCTTACCCTATAAACACATATTCAGTATCTCGATCAACTCAGATGATCTTGCACACCATCTAAGAGTGTACATCCCATTGACTATGGCTTATGCTTGCCTAGTTTGCACACATATATATATGAGGGTGTTTTCATTGCCACAGAAAATCCCCAACAGACCAGATGGAAATACTCCCCAGTGGAACCCTCGTATTAAGCCTGTAACCAAAATACCACTCATTGGTTGGGTTGTTCGTCTTTGCTACACGATAGTCTCAACTGCTTTGATTGACTTTGATCGTCACGTTGAGTACCATGTCGTCTCAGTTTTGCAGCCAATCCATGGACCACTAGTGAATTTTTCTTCACTGGCACTTATGAAGGTACTTCTTTTAGGCTGGGATGCCAACTTTCCTTAAAATACAATCCACTCTACTAGCCCATAAGGAATCCCCAGTGTAATCATTTCTCTAGATTGTACAAAAGCACTGTGAGGTGAGACCATCTTATACATCCAACCATTTTTGACACCTTTATGGTATTTTGACCAGTTTGGCCGACTTTTATTGCCATCTTGAAGTGCATGTCACACTAGTTTGAGTACCATGTAGCCTTGATTAGTAAATGCAGAAGATAAGTATCCTTATGCCCGCAAAGAATCCTCAAAGAGCGATCACATGAAATTCTCACTGTGGGTCACTTTGCTAAAATCTTGGAAAGGTGTTGTTATGCAGGACTGCTCTACCCATCCAACACCCATTTGTTGCCTCTTCTGACTAGTTTAAACTTGTTCACCATGTTATAAGGAGATGGTGAACTCCCCATGAAGCAGCGGCAAAGCCTTGAAAGCATCCCTAATAAAAGTCATCTCGTGGGTACATCTAGAGATTACCTCTTCAGCGATTCCTTTGACTTGGTTGATCTTACTCACATGTCTAGTCACATGTCATACTGATCCAAGTCCTATGCTAGCTTGATCAATCCGTGCTTAAGCCGAGCATTCTCAAACCCACAAATCTTTTCAACGAGAGTTATATCGCTAGTGCTCTTGAGGCACTCTAGTGGTTAGATCGTTCTAGGTCATATAACCCCATTATTTTTCTTGACTACCTCGGTTGGTTCTGTCTTCCACATTGAGTGCCATGTTGTATTTGCCTAATGGATGATCCATGAATCCCCAACAAAATTCATTTCTCTAGTGCCTACGTGAAAGCACTATGACAGTTAGACTGTTCTACGTCTTATAACTCCGTTGATATTTTCGATTGGCTTGGTTAACCTTGTCCAACCCATCTAGAAACATGTTGTATTTGCTTTACCACTGATCTATGTTTTGTTGAAACACTTAGATGTTTAGAAAACACTCCGAGCATGTTACCTCAAGCTATTCAGTTGTATACTTGCTCAGTTGATGTAAGGTAAGGATACATAACTCATGAACAATTTTACATGCATAAGCAGGATACCTACCTCATATCCTATTTGATGTTTAACTTGGCTGATTCTAGTCACCATTTCAGGTTGCATATCATATTAATTTGAGCTCTATGCTAACTTGATTAGTCCATGCTCAAGCCAGGTATTCTCACACCCATAGAAATCTCAAACAAGAATTATCCCACTCAGGTCCACAAGGTACTATGAGATTGGATAGCTTTGTTCATCAGACCCTCTTTGGCATTGTGTTTGACTTGGTTGATTTTTATCACCTCGTCAATAAGCATGATGCATTGGTTAGGAATACTTCAGATGGTCAGTCAATCCATGTCTGGTTGTAATATTTTGATATCTGCTGGTCAAAGGGACCACTTTGCTCGGCCTTACCTACCTGTCTTGCGTTGCTAGACTGTTGGGTGGGTTGCTAGACTGATTTACCCAGCTAGCGTTTAACGCCTCTCAAACCTTATGACATTCTAGTCGGTTCTGTTATGAGGGTGTTTCATCTCATGATTATCCTTAGGCTTCATAGCCATATACTTCGATGTGCCTTGATTCTTATGACCTTAGAGTCTGCTCTATTATGAGGAAATTATGTCTTTTGTCATCTTTGACTTTATAGCCATATGCTCAGATGCTTCTCAAACCACATGACGTTCTAGTCGATCCTTTTATGAGTTCACCTCATCGTTCGACATTTCAGCTTTATTGGTGGGCTCCTTAGATTTCTCACCTACCTTTCAAAGAGCGATGTAAGGCTTGATGATAGTCCTCACAAACACAGCATAGGCATTTGAGGTTCTAACACCTCTGTTGCTTCAGGGTCATGCTTTTATAGCCTCTAAACACTCTGTCTAGAATTGATATAAGTCTAAAGTGCATTCCACATGAATAACATCTCCATTTTTGCCTCTCATCCATCCAACTTGGATGCTTCTCTGACCACACGATGTTCTAGTCGGTCCTCTCATGAGAACGTTTCATCTCTTGACATCAAAATTTTATGGCTCAGCTTTCTAGTTAGCCTTCACTACCTCTCAAGTAATGATGCAAAACTCGTATTCATCATAGATGTAGTGCAGGTGTAGAAGTACACACCTCAATAAATTCATAGGAGGGATCAGAGTCTCTTGACTCTCCAACCTAACTGATCAATGTGAATTATTACCCAGAGGTGTAGCGAAGTCCATTTTCATTCCCTCTCAACATATTCAACTTGTTACTGCTTAGTGAGCGATGTAATGCCCCATAACATTCCTCATTAAAGTGATCGTCGGCTTTCTATCCAACCTTCCTTTTGCTGATGAGCAACACAAAGTCCACATGACAGTCCTAATTGATGAAGTTCGGGTGTTGAGGTGCGCTCCTCGATTGATTCTCAGGAGGGATTAGAGCCTCTTGGTTCTGCTTCCTAACTAATCAATGCAGATTAGTCCTTGAGGAAAACTAAAGTCTGCTAGCATTCTCTTTTTGATCTAGTCAATATGTTACTACTTAGTGAGCGATGTGAGCCCCATGACATTCTTCATTAAAGTGACAGGCGGCTTTCTAGCCAACCTTCTTTCCTCTCATGAGAAAAATAAATGCCACACGATAATCCTCATTGATGAAGCACGGATGTTGAGGTATGCAACTCAATAAATTCATAAGATGGATTAAAGTTCCTTAGCTCTCCTTCTAAATAGATCAACGCATACTAGTCCTCAAAAGCTAACTTTACTGCACTCCTTCTCAACTAGTCAACTTGTTATCACTTATTGAGTGATATAAGTCCCCATGACATACCTCATTAAAGTTACAGGCGGCTTCATAGCCAACTTGCCTTCTATACATGAGCATTGTGTAGCCTGATAGTCCTCATTGATGATGCGTAAGTGCACAAGGGTATAACTCATCAATGTTATATGGTCATGCCCGTATAGCCCCTTAACCACAGGGTTTAGTCATGCCTTTACAGCCCCTGAAATCACCCTTAGATCATGGTTCTACGGCCTTTGGATTTATATTTCTGGTTATTCCTCTACGAACACTAATCCACAATGTTGGGTCATGCCTCTACAGCCCCTGAACCATTCGTAGGTCATGCCTCTGTGGACCCTAAACTACCAGGCGTGGTCACGCCTCTATGGCATCTGAACCACTTTTCTGGGCCATGCCTCTACAGCCTCTAAACCTGGTGTCAGGGTGGATGTAAGTCTCATTTGCATTCCTCCCCATCCCTCTAGAAGTGGATATGGCTCTCTCAACTTTTCTTTCCTAGGGTACCCGACTCTTTTTGGTCGCTTAGGCTTCGTAGCCTCATTACTGACCAAGGCTTGATAAAAAATTGAGCAGCTTCAATTAAGTGCACAGTGCCTTGACTGCACAACACACTTTTTTAGGGTCCTTATTGGCATCAATTTTTTATATCACAAGTTTAGGGTGTCCACCTACATGACTTAGGACAATTTACAGCCTGTTCGTAATGTTTGGTAGTTTAGACACCCACTCTGGACCGTCAGGCGCTTGTTTGGGGCAAGTTGCTAGTTCTGACGCTGACTTAGTTATGCCTGAGAAAATTCCTTATGGAAGGCCCATTTATGATGTGAGGCATGTTTTGTGCCTAATTTGATTATTAAAATTCACCACATATCCATCCGGAACCTCCCACGGCCATGGCGAGCCATAGAGTCAACTTACGCGTGCTACATGAAAATTCAGGGTTTAGGACACCCTACCAGCGCCGCGGCTCAGGACAACTATTGACACCAATTTTTTGCAGTGAATGTTTGACCTAAATACTTCATTTTGAAGCTATGAGACAACATTTCACTCACATGGAGTCTGCATAACTTGTGGATCGAAAAGATGCTTCGTCTGGCCTTCCCGGTGAAAGTAGAAGTTTCGGGCTAGACCGGCTCCACGGGGCCATCCTTGAGGGCTCACACACCCAAAACCCCTTTTTGAAAAATCTAATAAGAGCCATTAGAGGTCTAAGACTCCATTTTGGTACTTAGAGACATTTTTTCAGGCGCCTAGGCGCCCAAAACAGGCCATTCTAGGCTATTTTTCCGAGTGCCCGGTACCTAGGTGCCAGAAATCCAAGGAGGAAGGCCCCTAGGTAGCACTTTCTGGTGTCTAGTCACCACTCTACATCAAGGGCACAAAAATGTCTTCTTTGAAACCATTTTTACACCATTTTTTATATCATTTTGCCTGGGAACTTGAGGGGGTTTGGCTAAAGATCATTTTGCCCTCATATAGAAGGATCTAATGCCTTTTTGGGGGGGCATTTATTTCATTTTATATGGGGAGAAGGGTTTAACCTACAACTTCCCCCTTCATTTAAGCTGGTTCCTTTTTGTCCCTAGGGAGAGGTGGTAACTGCTCCTTTCACCTCCTTCTTCTTCTTCTCTGAAGAGTGTTCGAAGGAAAGCCTTTGGATGGCTTGGAGAACCTTTTGGAAGAGCTTTTGAGGAGATCTTTTGAGACAGACTAAGGAGGTGAGGAGTGGTTTCTCTTCCCCTTTGCTTTCTTCATCTTCTTCCTCCTCCATATCTTCTTCTTCCTCCTTTCTTCTTCCACATATGGTGAGGGTTTGAGAGTATCTACTCGAGGAGGAGTTTGGAGCAAGGTAGAAACTCACCTATGCTAGAGGAGATCTTCATCTTTTCTTACAAGGAGCATAGCTAAAGCTTTGGATTGAGGTGACCACTCTCCAATGCTAAAGTAGTGCTTCATACTTGCACGAGAAAAGTTCACTGGAGGTTTGCCAAAAGTTTGCCAGAGCACTGCTAGAATTTTCCAAAAAACTAGGGTTCACTTTCGGTGTAAAGAGAATGCATCTGAAACCATCACAGTGGTAAGATTTCCTAATCCCTTAGCAAACCTTAGGTTTAGTTTAGTCTAGGCTCATGTATTTGATTGCCCATGTGGGGTGGAGGTGTCGGATGACATGAGTCGACCAGTCAAGCCTCCTATGTGATGGATCTTTAATTTACTTAGAGGAGGCCCTAGACTAAGAATATCATACGTTGGCCAAGTCTTATACAAAGCTGAGTGTTTTCTATTTTGTAGGCCTTAAGTCTTAATCATGCTAAGTTGGAATCCCAATCTTACTCAATTTTGGCATTGTCAACCTCCCTTGAAGGGGTTGTTTGAGTTCGAACTCAAGGAATGAGAAAAGCTTTGTAGCTAGCTGATCCTCAGTTTTATATGAATGCAATGTATGCAATTATATTCTTAATTGTTTCCTTATAATTCTTACTTTGCAATGGCACCAAAAACTTTATCACCAGCAACAACCAGGCAAAAACTTAACTTTGAAGTAAATAAGAATACAATTATTATTTTTAAATATGGCATACTACGCAAGTGTAGGTATCGTTATCAAGTAAAATAAGACTTTTTGATTAAGCCCCAAATATCGAATGCAGAGGGAAAACTTACAATATGCAACTAAAATTAGAAGAAATCAGATAACAAATTCTACTCGGCAAAATATTCTTACTCAAATTATAGATGCTATAATAGAAATGAAAATTTGATTCTTTTTGTAATTTTTGATAATTGAAAGTAAAATAAACAACTAACTAAATTTAACAAGATATTTGTAAGATGAAGGCAATATAATTAAATTTTTTTTTCTTATCATGATTCAGTAATAAGTATAGGAATTCTTTTATGGAAGCATTCAAATTGTATTGTGTCAACTAGGAACAATAATATTTTACCCTTACTAGAGATGCTATAAAGAACATTGACTAATTTAAAGTTTGAGTAGTCTTGAAGATGGGTTAGGTAGGGAAGATACTAGCTCTCACTCTTGAGTTCCCTCTTCTCCCTCCACCTCGGGATTAAAATCTATATAAAAATCTAAAATTATAAATTAAATTGGGGGCTTTAGCCTGTCACTCTAAAGTCCTCTAATTCTACACCCTTTAAGGTTTATTTCGCTATTTATTTGCACTCAATCAAATGAATTTCATTATCATCCATACAACCTCATGTGATTCTTACTATTTGTTGACTGAGGCAATACCATCTTAGATCTTACATGTTCTTAATTGGCCAAATGAAGTCTTAATTGGCCAAATGAAGAAGTAAAAGAAGTACAAGGTTTAAAATCATCATAATTTCTTCCAACATTAAAGACTAATACTTCCATCCAATACTTAATCACTTATCATTTTACTGAAAAAGATAAAGAAAACTATTCAGAATTTATGGAGAGAACACAAACACACTTAAGTTTGAAAGTAACAATCATGCAAACAAACAAGAAGTCTAAATTAAGACCAAATGTAGTCTCAAAGATAAAAACTTATCTCAAATACTCTCCACCAAAGTCTTGAAGTTCCTTTGAATCTCTTCCTTCACTTACAATATAAACTACAACTTAAGATAAAAAGAAAAGTGGTGGAGACAACTATGGGCGACGACGGCGGCGTATGGGTGACTAAATGAGTTTGGAGATGATGGATGATTGCTCTCTTCCTCTTCAATCCAAGTCTTCTTTTATAATTTTCCAAAAGGTTCCTTGGGGTCTCTTTAAAATGTGTCCACATTCAATGAATCATCTAGAAGTTGCCTCCTTTCAAAAGCCAATTGAATGAACTTTTGTGTCCATTAACTATTTCCCACATTTTTACCAAGGGTTTATTCAAACACCTCTTCAAAAATTTATCCAAATTAATTGAATCATCAAGTAACTACTTTTGGCGCTTAAGCGCAATGTACTGGGTGCTTAAGCGAGGCCTTCTTTGTTTCACTGGCGCGTAAGCATCTGTTATGGGAACTTAGGCGACTCAGTTCAATTACACACCTTCTTGTTTTTTGCTCCAAATTTGATCATTTTTCACTCCTTTCACCATTTTTCATCCATTTGATTATATCTCAAATAAAAACACACAAATACCTTCCATTAAAGCACAATATCTCAAAAAATAGGTATAAAAATGTGTACATAAAGACTATTAAATTTTAGTTCTATCAAAATCTCCTAAACTCAAAAAGTTACTTGTACTCAAGTGACACTCCAATCTTTCTAACAAAATATTAGTTCATGAGACCAACTTAGAGTTTAGAAATTTTTAATGTAAAGAAGTTTGAGAAATAAAATTAAGTTTTCATCTAGTTCAGAAATATTGTAAATTTTCCAAAAATAGAGTTCAAGCATTCTATCTTCTCTATTTAAAAATTTTTATTAAGAATAATTATACTTACTATATTATATCATTTAACATAAGAGTTTCTCAAGTCTTATACTTTAAAAAGATTAGATGTGGAACTAATTTTTTATTAGGCACTAATCCTCAAGCTTCTCTTCCCTTTATTTTATTTTATTATTACTTTTTTGGTGTGGATTACTGTATCTGGATAGTCCTTTAATGATTTTGAATTCCACTCCTTTCCTAAAGCAAAGTTTTGATATAAATCTTTTACTTATAAATATAGTAATAATTTTGAATTTTTTTTTAATAAAAAAAATTTAAGCATTGAAAATAAAAGTCTAACCCTTCTAAATTTTTTCATAATACAATTTCTCCTATTCAATATAGTTACACAATTTTTGTCATTCCCACACTAAAAAATTATTAACTTTAATTTTTTCTTTATTAATATAGGTTTTAACTAAATTTTTTTACTCATTTCTATATTCAAATTTTTATTTCCCTAATCCAACTGCATATACATAATCATTTTTTTAAATTAAAATCAAATTTTATTGGAGCACATTTGAGAACAATAAACTTCAAGTTTTAGAAAGTTTTTCATCCCCCCTTCCCCAAAACTTAAATTTTTAATAAGATAAAACATTTTAGCATAATATATATGTAAAGGTAGGAATGAAAACTAAAAAAAACATGCTTATAGAAATTTTAACATCCTAAATATACAAGTACAAAAATTAAAAACAGGAGTAAAAACATAATTGATCAAATTTTGAATTAATTTTAACATACATAGATTTGTTAGACTTCTATGTAGTAGAGGATAACATAAAAGCAAACAAACACACTAACAGACATTCATAACTGCAACATAAAGAAATTACTTTGTAGTAAATTGAAAATTTAAAACATTAAGTTCTTAAGTGAAAGTTAGTAATATTCGAAACCTACCCAAGATTTAGGATTAAGTTCAACACATACTAACAAAATACACTAAACAACACAGTTATAACAGTTGCTACTATAGAAACAAAATATAACTACTCATAATAACATAAATACATCACAATAGTGTCTAACAAAACAAACCACAACAACAACTCCAAACAAAATAAAAGTACAGTATAACTGCATCACAAAAAGTTCACAACAACAATAAAAAATAAAATATAGTACTCAGTCTAATTTTCCTCCTCTCATCAGCATCACTATCGTCACTATGCTAAAAAGTTATAGGCTCATATGATGGATATTTTGGATATGGAGGGAAAACTACACTTTGGTCACCTCTCATGAGATTTTCCAATGACACTTTGGTCACCTCTCATGAGGTTTTCCAATGATGAGTGGAGTTTCTCCTCATAATCACTATGTCTCCTCATATATCCATTCATATGATCTACAAAATACTCTAAATTTAATACTTTATTTACAGTATAATTGATGTTATCTAACATTCTTTACAATAAATGTGATTGCGAATTAGATCCAGAAGTCTGACCTTGTTATGTCGAAGCACGTGAGGTAGAAGCACGAGATGTAGAAGCACCTGACCTGCTAGAAAATCCACCTTTCCAACCAAAGATCGAGTGATGTGAATAAGACTTCATAATAACATTTGTAATAGGCTTCAGTGGTTGTAGTATCTCTTCCCATCTATCAAATCTAACACAAGCCTGCTCGCATAAAGGAAAGATCAATGATGTGAATCCCAAACCTGCAGTAGTAGCAGCAACGATAGAACTGATGATAATTTCATATATTAGAGCTTCAATATCAATGGGTTTGAACCGCTGAATGCAATAGTTCAAGGTAGCTCTATCTCTATTCACTTCGCTGAGGTGGTTGGTTGGTAACTGATGAGTAGAAATAAAGTAATGTCACACATTCGATGTCACGTCTAACTTTGACGTGGAGAAGTTGACTCTTCTTTCATGAGTGATCTTCCACAATCGTCTTCCCACGGTCAATGATGATATAATCTCATCCAACTCCTCCTCAGTCGGACTATAGTTCGAATAAAAAAATAACGTACTAGGGGGCAACTGGTAGAATAGATTTATGACCTCCAGGGAGAAAGACACTAGTTTTCCTTGAACCACGACCCTATTTTCCTTAGCTTTAGGGAGATTCGTGTAGAATTTTAGAACAACAGAAATCATGATAAAAATAGAAAAACAGCAAAAATGCTCCCACTATCGGTGAACAATCAAATCTTCTATTGCTCCACCCGAACTTTTAAAACACCTCTCAGGAATCAGCTTCCTTAACTGCAGTGCGTCATTATATATGTCCTGAGCTCTAAAACAAACAAACTTATTTGAATCAAAATGAGCTTTCCCTTTACTCCTCTTCATTTTTGGGGCCATTTCTAAAAATCATAAAAAAATTCACAATAAATCCCAAATTCAACTCCTAAAAGCTTAAACTATCAATTTTATGAATTTTCCTTAAATTTTTCTTAAATTTTTCTCAAATTTTCACCATGAAAAGTGATTTTCAGTCAAATTTATAATGTGCTCAAAATACATGTTGAAAATAAAAAATTTTAACATAGAAGTGAAGCTCTTACCTCAAGAAGATTAAATCTAACAAATTTGGCTTCAAACCACTAAGAAATCACCACTTAAAAGGATGCCCTAGCTCTCAAAAACATGAAAATAGAAAGTAGGAGATGAAGTTGGGGTAAAAAAGGAGGTTTTCTGCTCATAATTTCACTTTAAACCGTTCACAAACTGCTTTATGTGAACCGACGCTTAAGCGCAATTGGTTCGACACTTAGGTGGGTTAGCCAGCGCTTAAACGCGGGGTCTTGACACTCAAATGCCAGTGCACAGATTTTGATATTTTTGATTTTAAGTAAAATGCACTTCTAGCCTAAGTCAACCACCCCTAAATGTTCTTATAAATCATTAATAACTATTTTCTCCCCCTTCAACTTTTCTCTTTCTCAAGATTCACCATTCTTAACTAAATCAATTCAACACAAAATAACACCAAATTTCACACAAACAAACACTTACATTAATTCACAAATAATTACCAACATTGGTAATACAAAATTTCTCAATCCAAAGAGTCTTGGATGAGATAATTCCTAAGTACAAACACGAAACAAACTTAACATTAAAAACACATAAAGCGAACTTAATAGTAACAAAAAAACACTTATCACAAAAACACTTATCACAAACACTTATCACAAACAAACACTAAACAAAGAACTTAATTCTACTCTCCTTCCGGTGGAACAAATCCTAGCCTACCATTAGTCTCTCCTTGAACATTTGGAATATAAATATGATAGAACGGATGGTGGCGAAGAACTCTGGTTGAGTCATCTTCAATCCATTTGTTTTTCAAATGCATAGCCTTGTCCGCTTCTTGAACAAAACTGGTATGGATAAATTGCATCTTATGTTGCCGTTTAATATGCTCCAGATGTGCATTAACATCCATCGCCTTTATTTCAATTGAAGCCACGCTAGCCTCAATTTTAGTGATTTTCTTCACTATCACTTCGATACAATGACTAGGAAACCGTTGTATAGCTCTTGCGCATTTTGACTAATGAAATTCTTCTTTATAGCTTCCTCTTTCTTCCTTAAGCATTTTGACTAATGAAATTCTTCTTCATAGCTTCCTCTTTCTTCCTTAAATTCCTCTTTCTTCCTTAAGTCACTCTTCCAAGATGACATCTTTCCAAGATCTCTCACTCTTCACTTAGAATTTAGGGTTAAAATCGAAGTGGGGTGAGAACTCTCTTCATTCCTTTCTATTTATATGCTCTAAACCAAGACTAAAACTACTATACATGTTATTAGACCACTAACGCACATTAAAACCCACTATACCACATTTAAAACTTCTCGAAATGTAATTTAACACATTTAGTGAACTACCACGCTTAAGCACCAAATCTTGGCAAAGCGTCAGCACTTAATTTAGCACAGGTCAGCTTAACGTCCAAAAACTCATTCTAACATGTCTAAGTCATCTATTAAATCATTACTAAATCATTATACTAAATCATTATATATTCAAAATACTAACAAAATTTTCTAAATCAAACACAATAAAATAACATTCAAAACAAAAACACACTGATAACTATGGTCTGCCTACAAAGTGCTTGATTTATTGTCATTAGCCCGACGTAACCAGTGCTTATTCTAGTTGACCCAAAAACATAAAATCATTTAATTTAAGTTGATCCCTTAAAAATTAGGGTTTCATCCTGTGACCATTCTCTTTGAATATTTTCTTAGTTTTAAGATCTTTGATATCTACAACTCCATAGAGATAAACTTTTATCAAAATAAATGGGCACATCCACTTGGACTTAAGTTTACCTGGAAATAATCTTAACCTTGCATTATGTAGCAAAACTTTTTGCCTTTGCTCAAAATTTTTACTAAGAATCCTCCGATCATGTCACATCTTCATCTTTTCTCTATAAATCTTAGCACTCTCATAAGATTCATTCCTTATCTCTTCAAGCAGATTCAATTGCAATAGTCTTTTCTCACTATTTTCTTCTTTTTTTTATGCAAGAGAGAGATCTACAAGATCTTTATTAGGATAGTTTTTTTTTTATTCTCAAGTTCAACTGGTAAATGACAAGTTTTCCTAAATATTAGCCTGCATGGAGACATTCTTATAAGAGTTCTGTATGCAATCTTATAAGCCCACAATCAGTCCTATAAGCCCACAAAGCATAATCAAGTTTGGCTGACCAATCCATTTTTGTTGGATCCACAAAATTTTCTAATAATCTTTTAATTTCATGGTTGGATAATTCAGCCAAACCACTTTTCTGAGGATGATAAACAGTAGAAATTCAATGGTTGGTATGATATTTCTTTAATAATTTCTCTATCATTACATTTCTGAAATGACTTCCATGGTATTTCATTTCTAAAATAACTTCCCCCATCAGTAATGATCACTCTCGAATCCTAAATCTATAAAATATTTTCATTATTAAAAATTTTGCAACACTTTGGCATCATATTGAGGTAAAACAATAGCTTTTATCCATTTGGATACATAGTCTACTGCTATCAATACATATAAATTTCTGAAAAATGGTATAAATGGTCTTATGAAAACTAATCCCCAAACATCAAATATCTTAACTTCCAACACATAATTGAGAAGCATCTCATTTCTCCTAGAAATATTGCCTACTCATTGACATCGATCATAATTTCTGATATAAGCGTTAACATCTCTAAAGATCGTAGGACAATAAAATTCAGATTGCAAAATTTTGTATGTTATTTTATCAACAATAAAATGTCCTAAAAAATCAGAATTATGACATTTTTGGATAATACATTTTTGGATAATTTCATATTTTGGATAATTTCATATGTTTCTTCTAAAGACACACATCTTCAAATAATTAGATCCTTTCCTTGTTTATACAAAAATTGGTCGTCCCAAAAATAAGTATTAGGTTCAGATAAAAATTTCTTCTTCTATTGGTATGTCATTTCATAAGGTATAATATCACTAACAATAAAGTTCACAATGTCGGCATAGGAACATGCCACTCATTAACACTGAACAATTCTTCATCTATAAAATGTTCATTAATTTCTTTTTAAAAATAGAGTGATTTTTCTAATACAGGCCTGGACTGATGATCAACAATTTGATTCTCAGCTCCCTTTTTATCGACTATCTCAAAGTCAAATTCTTGCAAAAGAAGAATCCATCTTATCAGTCTTGGTTTTGCATTTTTCTTTTTCATTAAATATTTAATAGCAAAATGATCAGTATTCACAACACACTTAGTTCCAATTAAGTATGATCTGAATTTATCAAAAGCATATACCATCGTCAATAACTCTTTTTTAGTTGTGGTATAATTAATTTGAGCTTCATTAAAAGTTCTACTAGCATAGTAAATTACCTTATAAATCTTATCTTATTTGTCCTAAATCAATTCTAATAGTATAATCACTTGCATCACACATTAATTCAAAAGGTTTTTCCCAATCTGGTGAAACTATAATTAGTGTAGTGACTAATTTTTCTTCTAATAGCTTAAAAGCGTTTAGGTACTCCTTATCAAAATTAAATATTACATCTTTTCAAGCAAATGACATAGAGGCTTAGCAATTTTTGAAAAGTCTTTAATATACCGCAGGTAGAATCCATCATGTCCTAAGAAACTCCTAATTTCCCCCACTCTTGTCGATTAAGGTAAATTAGCGATCACTTGAATTTTTGCAGAGTCTACTTTCATACCATGTTTTGAACTCTGATGTCCAAAAATAATTCCTCCTGCTGCCATTAATTGACATAAATTGACATTTTTCTCAATTAAGGACTAAATTTATTTCTTCACAGTGCTTAAGAACTTTTGATAAATGTTTCAAACATGATTCAAATAAAGTTCCAAATACTGAAAATTCATCCATAAAAACTTTAATTCCTTTTTCAATTAAATCACAAAAAATAGCCATCGTGTATCTTTGAAATGTAGCAGAGGCATTACTTAAACCAAAGGGCATTCTTATAAAAGCAAATGTTCCATAAGTACTGGTAAAAGTTGTTTTCTTTTGATCCTCGGGAGCTATTTCTAATTGATGATAACTAGTATATCAATCTAGAAAACAGAAGTATTTATTCCCAGCTACTCTATCTAACATTTAATCTAGAAAGGGTAGTGGAAAATAATCTTTCATTGTGGTGAGATTTAATTTTCTATAATTAATGCATATTCGCCACCTTGTGACTTGTCTTTTTGATATTAACTCATTATGTTCATTCATAATCATAGTCACTCCCCCTTTCTTAGAAACACAGTGAATCAGACTAACTCATTCACTATCTGAAATAGGGTAGATAATTCCAGCATCTAACTCTTTAAAATTTATTTCTTAACAACTTGTTTCATAATTGGATTTAATCTCTTTTGAGGATCATACTTGGGGTTTCAGTTCTCTTTCGTATGAATTTTATGCATACAAATTGAAGGACAGATTCCATTAATATTAGCAATTGTCTATCCAAAGACTTTCTTGTAGTTCTTCAAAGTTTTCATTAAGCTCACTTCTTCTTCTGTAGTTAATTTTGAGAAAATTATAACAATTAATGTTGAGGAATCACTAACAAGTAATGTTGAGGAATCACCTAAAAAGGCACACTTTGAATAATCAGGAAGTAATTTCAACTAAGTTCAAGAGGTTTTTCAATCAATTGACAAAAAGATTTATCTTTTTCTATAGTGTCCAAAACTTCAAAACTTTCTCTAACATAATTTGAATCTTCCTTATAAAATTCTTTAAATTGATATAATTCCTCTTCTTGCACGTGTTCCATCTTATTCATTTTATATTTCTCTTCATAAGTTGTTTTGAAATGACTTTCACTTAGATATCTTATCACATCCATTCTATAACATTCATCATGTTTACCTTTTGCAGAATATTTCATTAATTTGAAAATATTAAATGTAACTGTCTGATCATTGAAGACATAGTTAATTCCCTTTTGTGCACATCTATCATTAATCTTCATGTAGCTAGGAAAGGTCTCTCTAAAATGATAGGTATCTCCTTATCTTCCTTCATATCTAGTATAATGAAATCAACAAGAAAATAAATTGATCCACTTACACTAAGACATCTTCTATAACTCCTCTAGGATATGTTATTGAATGATTTGCTAACTGCAGAGTTACAGTAGTTGGGGATATTTCTCCTAACCCCAACCTTTTAAATATTGATAATGACATAAGGATAATGCTTGCACCTAAATCACATAAAGCTTTATCATAAAATTTGTCTCCTATTACAGCATAAAGCTTTTCCATAAAATTTGTCTCCTATTACAGATGTTGCTAACTGCAGAGTTACAGTAGTTGGGGATATTTCTCCTAACCCCAACCTTTTCTAAATTATAGCATTGGCATGATCGAAAGATTTTAAGAAAATATTTTGAGCTTGGACAAGAGGTTTTATTATACAACACTAGATTGAAATTATTTCCCGAAAACTTAAGTCTTGGTGGTCAGGGCCATTTGTTATAATGAAAGTCCATCATTATGGTGCTGTGGATATTAAAGATCTGAAAACTGAATGAATAATTAAAGTACATGGACATAGAATGAAACCTTACATTTGTGGAAACAAGCTTTTGTATGAAGAGATCCTAATACTAGGTCAACTAGAGTAAAAATATTGGATACGTCAGGCTGACAACGTTAAACCAAGTGTTTTACGGCAGGCAACCCATAGTTATCTATATGGATTGATTTATGAATTTTATTTTTAAATGGACTATATAATGTAGTATTGAGACCTAAAAGATGTAAACATGCTCAAAACACTAATATGATGATTGAACAGAGATTGGAATGTAAAAAATTTGATGCGAGGCAAAGCCGTGCTTATTTGGGCACTGGCGCCTAAGTGCTAGCTCACAGAAGGCTTTGTGCCTAAGCGTCAGAAACCAATGCGTAGGCGCCACAGTTATGGGACATGGGTAAAATCGCCCCCATCAGTTTTAACCCATTTCTTTCCATTAAAATCCCCTAATCTCGTCCCTTAAACCTGAAACTTTATATCTAGCCCTGAAAGAGGCAACTTTGGAGAGAAATTGAGTGCTTTGTGCAATTTTGTTGTCTAAATGGAGAGTAAAAGCAATGGTGATGCAAATGAGAAGAAGTTTGTAAACAAGGATGGCCAAACTTACATCAATGACTTCCTTGCACTGAGTTTGGACTGGATCACCGACAAATTGATGAATGTTGAAAAGGGATTAGCAATTTTGCACAAAAAGTTGAGCGACATGTATCACCAATAAAAGCATTTAGAGTGGCAGATGAAACTCCAGTTCAACCACTTGGCATATTATCTAGAGTGTCAGGTAAATATGTATCACGATAACAAATGCACCAGAGAGAAAATTGCTGCATAATTTTCTCGTGCTCTTTTCTACCACTTGTGTGATCATAAATATTTATCGATCGAAAAGGTGGAAAATGTGCCAACAATTACTAACCATCAGAGGGTTTAAGTATGTTAGATGTTTATGTTTATAGTTATTGAGTCGACCTTAGATGTGTGGGTGTGTTTGGTACTAAACAATATGGTACTTGTATTAGTGTTGGATTGATCTTTCTTACTACTTTGTGTATGTTGTATCGAAACTTTTGTTAATGAAATTGTGTTAAGTTTGTGAAAAATCTTATGTGTTAGTATGTTTGGATGAATTAAAGTTTGGAAGTTATGATTGAGCAAATGGAAGTTAGGAGATGTTGGGAAGATAATTGATTAGTGGAATGATGTTAAATTGATGTAATTTTGGTTCGGAGACCTTAGTCTTGCTGTGATGCACTTTAAAAAGCAAAGATTACAAAATTTGGGCCTAGCGCCTAGGCGCCAGAATTAGCACCTAAGCACTTGTTATTTGCAAAGCAGGGTGCCTAGGTGCCAAACCGGTTGAACCGGCAAAAAAAGACTTACAAATTGCAAAATGAACTGGACCACCACCATTTTTGAGTCAAGCCATCATCTTCTTCCCCCATTTTATGAAAAATGACTCCTAGAGCTCTCCATAGCTCGTGATTATTCAAGTTTTAGAGCTTAAAATCACTGGATTTCTTCTTCTCAAGGTTAAATCTACTTTTTAGCATAGAAATTTTGTTATTTCACCATAGATTTCTTCCACATTGAGTGGAGGCCAAAAATCATAAATTTTGGATATATCATTGGGCAATCAAAGGTTGGAAGCTTCATTTTCTTGGAAATTACTTTCAGGAGCCTTTAGAACTAATATATGCAATTTATTTTGAATTTTTCTAGATATTTGAGATGGCTCATAAAACAAAGAGAGGAAAGGGGAAAGAAATTTTTTACAACATGAAGTTTATAAATCTCAAAGCACAAGATAGATACAATGATTTTCTATTGTCAAGGAAGTTTATTGCGGAGCAAAGCTTTTCTAGTGCTAGTGGGGCGGTAGAAAATTTGATTGCTGCTCGACACTGGAAATTTTTCTGCTACTTCACTGTCATAGCAATTATTTCTATTGTGAGGAATTTTTAAGTGAATCTGCTTGAAGCTCTAGAGGTTGTTCAAGGAAGGGGAGTTGAGTTCACTCCCTAGAAGATTATTGTGTTATATGGTTTACTTCCCGCTTTGTATTGCTACTAGGCAGAGTTTAAGCCTTCTGAGTCAGAGCTAGATGAGATTATTGCTTACCTTACTGATGGGGGTAGAGTTTGGTAGATCAGAAATGAGCATAAGGTAAATTTTTCTTCTTCTTCACTTAATGCCCCATCGAAGGCATGACACTATTTTATTTCTGCTCGACTGCTACCCTCAAACCATTTGAGCGAGGTGACTTGTGAAAGAGCCATCTTGAGCTGTTGCATTCAGAAGATGAAGCCCATTGATGTTGGCTCTTTCATTATCAAGGCCATTTACACCTTCGCCAAAGCTAGTTCTTCTGTAGGTTTGGGTTTCCCTTCCCTTATTTTTACTATTTGCAAAGGATATGGAGTGAAAAATGAGACTTGGGAGGAGAAACTGAAGTGAATAAAGCCTATTAAAAATGTTAATGTGGATATTTATGGAAGATCTCAAGGCACAGCTTCTGCTATTCCATCTACTTCTATCTCTAGACCTTCTACCTCCATTGTTATTGCTCCACCTCCTGATATTTGGGAAGAACATAGAGATCGAACCCTGAAATTTCAATCAGATATGTTTTTAATGCAATGTCTGCTTCAAGATAATGAGGATCATTGGAGACACCTAGAACAATAAATGACAAAGAAGAGTGATTATGTTTGTGATAGAAGTATATGGGACTGCACCTTACACATCACAACATGTGGCAAGTTTTTATTGGAGTCCAGATGCAGCTTTGCGTCTGAAGTTTGTAGGTAAATTTTTTTCCCACACGGGCTTTCAGTTTGGCAAATAAGATGAATCTAAGGGTGCATTTGGGGCATCTTATTCACTACGTTTGCATTTTGAAAACACATCTCAGGTGTTTGTTTATTGCAGTTTACCTCTGTATCCTAAAATGCCGAATGAGTTTCTTTAATAAACGTGGACACGAGATTGACCCTGCAACCCTTGTCTTCAATCCCTCGTCTGAATTTGTTTCCTCGCGTGCCCTTCAGTTCATCTCCTCCCTCACTCAATCGTAGTTATCTTAGGCCACTTGTCCCTTGCCTCTCCCTCAATTTCTCCTATCGGCAGATTCCGACTTTCTCCTTCCTTTCTTTTCTGAGATCCTTGAGTCAACTTACAACACCTTCAGTCATGGCTTCTCGTGTTCCACTGGTATCGTTCTCTATCCTTCCTCTTTTCATCACTATCCTATAGTGGAAGTCGGTCAACAAGAACTCTCTAGTGCGTATTTGTAGCAGATTTCTTTTCTCGATTTCTTGTTACTGAGTTGGCTCAATTTTTCAGGTTGGGACCTCTCTAATGCATTGTTTCTCTATATGCATTTTGTGTGGAATTTCCAGTATTTTTTCCAATTTTGTCAATTTATTTAGGATATTTTACATTTCCTAGATAATATTTGAAGTAAATTGGGTGCATGAAGCTTTGCACAATTTTCTTTTTTGAATGACTATTTAGGGTTGCTCCGTTGCTATGGTTTCTTTGGCTAGAGCCTATGGCTGACGTCCTTCTTGGTGGCTTTGGGTGTGTGTTGTGTTGGGCTTTGGGTCTGGGTTGGTGTTGGATGTGAGAGTGTGTGTGTGTTGATGGCTATGGTGGCTCTGTTGGTGGTAGTGGGTGTTGTGCTTGTTGGTTCTATGTAGAGGCTATGTTGGTAGTCGTGGGTGATGTGCTTGTTGTCTGTTGGTGGTAGTGGGTGTTGTGCTTGTTGGTTCCATGTAGAGGCTATGTTGGTGGTCGTGGGTGATGTTCTTGTTGGTGGCTGTGGAGGCTGTGTTGGTGGGTGTGGGTGATCTGTTTGTTGGTGGCATGTGGAGGTTTGTTGTACTAGCCTTGGGTCTGTGGGTTGGTGGTGATTGTGAGTGTGTGCTTGTTGATAGTTGTGGAGGCTATGTTGGTGGCTATGGGTGTTGTGCATGTTGGTGCCATGTGGAGGCGGTGCTAGTGTTTATGGGTGATGTGCCTGTTGGTGGCTGTGGAGGATGTGTTGGTAGGGGTGGGTGATGTGCTTGTTGGTGGCATGTGGAGGCTTATTGTGTTGGGCTTGGGTTTATGGGTTGGTGACTGATGTGAGTGAGTGTGTGTGCATGTGCGTGTGCGTGTGTGTGTGTGTTAATGGTTGTGGAGGGTATGTTGGGGGGTGTGGCGATGAGTGATGCCCGTTGGTTGCATGTGGAGGCTGTGGGTGATGTGGTTGTGTTGGTGGGTGTGGGTGATGTGCTTGTTGGTGGCATGTGGAGACTTGTTGTGCTGTCCTTGGGTCTATGGGTTGGTGGTCGATGTTAGTGTGTGTGTGTGTGTTGATGAATCAAGAGGTTGTGTTAGTGGCTGTGGTTGACGAGCTTGTTGGTGGATGTGGAGGGTGTGTTAGTAGATGTGGAGGGTGTGTTGGTGGCTGTGAGTGTTGTGATTTTTGGTGGCATGTAGAGGCTGTGGGTTATGTGCTTGTTGGTGGCTTTGGGTGTGTTTTGTGTTGGTTGGCTTGTGTCTGTGGGTTGGTGGTGGATGTGAGTGTGTGTGTGTGTGTGTTGGTGGTTGTGGGTGTTGTGCTTATTGGTGGCATGTGGAGGTCATGTTGGTGGTTGTGGGTGATGTGCTTGTTGGTGGCTTTGGTTGTGTTGGTGGTTAGGCTTGGGTTTGTGGGTTGGTGGCAGATTTAAGTGTGTGTATTGGTGGTAGTGGAGGCTCTGGGTGTTGTGCTTGTTGGTGCCATGTGGAGGTTGTGTTGGTGGTTGTGTGTGATGTGCCTGTTGGTGGCGTGTGAAGGCTTGTTGTACTGGGCTTGGGTCTATAGGTTGACGGTGGATGTGAGTGTGTGTGTGTGTGTGTTAGTACTCTAGAGGCTGTGTTAGTGGTTGTGGAGGGTGTGTTGGAGGCTATGGGTGTGTGTTTGTGGGTTGTGTGTGTGGTGTGTGGTGTTGGGGGGTGGTGTCTATGGGTGTGTGTTTGGTGGAGGATGGTGCCTATGGGTGTTGTGCTTCTGGCTAGTGGTACTGCCTCTTTTCTGGTTGTCCTAAAATATTTTTGTTTTTCGTTCTCTTTATTAGTATCGTAATGGTAAAGACCAAATAATTTGCCTCATTAGCCAATCAAATGAACTATTGATGCTTCAGAGGAGTAGTTGACTGAAAAATTGGAGGTAATGATCAAACCCCTCAAGACATACTTTTCCATTCTTTATCCCTCTAATATGTTTTAAGTAATAAGCTTTCTTCGTATGTTGTAGGCAATGGCTGACTCGACCTGCAATTACACAAATATTTATGTTCTGAAAGATGATCAAAAACATGATCCAATTTATATTCAGCTACTAGTGTGCAAAATAACATGTTATAGAATTGATTCATAGCTTACATACTATGGGTACTACACAAGTATACGTATATTTTCAAGTAATATAAAGTTTTCCTTAAAAACCCCAGTATTGAACCAACAGAGAATAAGTGAATTTCTATGTCAACTTATAAATATGTCACCTTAAACTGTAAATAAATTTTATAGGAGAATAATATCAAACTTTTTGTAAAAAGGTTATAAACTAAAGTGTGCTAATTCTGAATTAAAGCTAAAAGTAAATGCAAATTTTCTAAACTACAGATGTGTAAAGCAGTACGATTATAATAAAAAGTTTTTCCCCTTGCAAAGAGATTGTAATCAGTGTAGGAATCAAATGCATAAAGATGAAAATGAGGTTTTATGATAAATAGGACCCTCTCCCGAATGCATAAAGAGCATTGGCTAATCTAAAGTTAGGTTCATAATTGATATGGTTGTGCTAAGTGGATTCTAGCCTCTCATTTTCATATTATCCACTGTACCCTCTTTCTAAGACCAACCAGACCTCAGGTTCTGAACTAAGGACCTGTCACTCTAGAGTCTACAATTCTACGCCCATCAAAATTTATCTCCCTAACTATTTGCACTCCCCCTTGGGCATGACATCCCGTTCTTCCAAGGTTTAGTATGGTACTCACTAATTGGGTGAAATCATAGCCCTCCCAGGTTATTATGTTTCACAACAGATTTTAACATCACAAATGACCAGTTTACAAAATAAATTCAGAATCGGTGAAAATACCATCATAAATTTTAGAATAAATGAAATCTTCAAAACAATCTAACCCCACACATGATTACTTTTTCTTGTAAGGAGAAAGAAAAGAAAAGTATTCAGAATTCATGGGAATAATAAAATATTATTAAAAACCAAGTTCACAAAATAAAACTTAAGAACAAAATAAAACTTAAGCAAAAGTACAAATACTTATCTCAAAATTTTCCCCAAGCAATCCTCTGAAGTTTTCTGACTTAACTTGACTCAACAACCACTCACAATCACTCACAATCCACAAGACTCAACAACCACTCACAATCACGACACTCTCACTATGGTGGCCGCCCACCCCAATGGTGGTCTAACCTACCCGAAAATGACTTTCCTCTCCTCCTCTTCTCTTTTTGGACGTCCTCCTCTTCTCGTTTTGGACGTGTGGAAATGCTTCCTATATATAAAGCTCTGAAAATAACTAAGAGTCACTGATACGCCTAAACATTACCAACTTTTTCATATATATTTTATGCTCAATTTTAATGATTTTTAATGATATTACACTTTAATAGAAGGTATTTTGCATATTTTTTATATCAGGTACACGAAATGAAAATTTGGAGAAAATGAAGCAAAAATGGTGTAATTTGGAGTAAAAACGAGCAAGAAAGAAAATTTTGACTTGGCATATTTTGATATGTCTTTCTATGCTTAATCTACTTTACATTTCTCACATATTTTTGAATGAAATTACACTTTAAAGAAAGATTTTTTTCATGCTTATTTTGTAGGTATACGATGCACCAAAATTAGAGCTGAAAATGGAGTCAAACGGAGCAAAACAGTGAAGTTGCTGAAGAGTGGCACATGATGTGCCAAACCGACACATGATGCACCAAAATCCAAAGAACTGGCGCATGATGCACCCGAGATGACTTTTTGCGGATTAAAGCTGTTCGGGATGAATTTTGTGAAAATTTTTAAAGGGACACTTGTTCTAAACATCCTTTTCAAAGGGACACTTGTTCTAAACATCCCTTGGAGAGATTCAATGCATCTAAACACTTTAGAAGGTTCTTTTATGAAGAGATATGTCTATAGGATCAATGGGCTTGTCTTTTGAATTCAACAGTGTTGAATTTTGGATAGAATTTTGGAGGGAATTTTAAGTTCTTTTTGGAGGGAGGCAGCCTTTTACAAAGTGTTGAATTTTGGATAGAATTTTGGAGGGAATTTTAAGTTCTTTTTGTAGGGAGGCAGCCTTTTACAAAAGAGAGGGAAGTCTAAGGCTTGAAGAGGAGTTTTTGAGAGAAGAGTTTTGGGGGACGTGAGTGTGTGTGTGTGTGTGGTGTGAGAGAAAGAGGCAAGGGCTTGTAGATTTTCTTCAAGGATTGTAAGAGGAGAGGGAAGGTGAGAGATTTCTTCTTCATTACACTTCTAAGAGAGGATTGAGAGTGCTTATAAAGAGAGAAAGGCTTGAAGAGAAATTCTAAGGATTTGCTTGGGTCGTATCCTTCTCATGAATTCTGAGTAGTCTTCTTTATCCTTCTCCCTACTTTGAGATATGGTTTTGTGAAGAATTGATTTTGTTTTATATGAATTTAAATGTCAATAATTTGTGATGGTTTGAACCGAGATCTTCATTTTCTTTTCTAGTTGGCCAATTGAAATGTTAAAATGTGTTGAGAAATGTATGTTCCGAAAGGGATATGATTTCGACAACATGGGGAGAATCACATTTGATTTCATGGTAGAGTATTTCATCCATGGGGTTGAGTGCAAATAAATAAGGAAATATACTTTATTGGATGCATAATTGAAGATTTTAAGGTGATAGATTAAAATTCCCAATTTGGTCCAGTTGATTAGAAACTGATGCAATTAGAAACTGGTGCAATATTCTTAGCCCTCAGGTGAGGGAGTAGTGGGAGCTCTAGAGTGGCAATCGGTATCCTCCTAGCCTAACCACAGAATTAGGGACCAAACTCTAAATTAATCAATGTTCTTTATGCACTCAGAAGAGAAAAAATAATAGGATTGCTCCTATTTGACACAAAATAATTTTTATATATTTTTAATTTTATATATTTTTAAATAATTTTTAAATAATTTTAATTTCTTCACTAACCATGTACTCATTGTAAAGGGGAATGATGCTTTCTTAAATTTGAACTCTTTGTCACAGAAAATTTGTTTAGTTTTGGTAAATTTAATTTTGAGGTTTAGAAAATAGTTCAGAAAACTTAGTTCTTTTAGTTACATTTCTATTAGCATTCATTAAACCCATTTTATTTTATCATTCTTACTTTAATTTTTATAGTTTGAATATTGTGATTTATGTTATTATTATAAGAATTTACATCTTCCAAACTAAGACTTGATAGTAGTATACTAAAATTAGCCTAAGAGATTTCTTACTGTGCTTCTCTGCGGGATCAATACTAGAGTTTTTAAAAAAAACCTTATATTACATGAAGCGATACGTGCACTTGCATAGAACCCATAGTGTGTGAACTATTTTATATATTTTATATAACAATTCAATTTTTCACATTAGATACTTAATATAAATTGGGTCAAGTTCTGGTCATATTTTTGAAAGCTAAATTACTGCATAATTTTTGGATGGGTCAAGTTTTTGACACTGTTACCGTACTGTTACTGGGTGATTTAAATTGATATAAAACACGTAGAAAAACAACACACACTAGGGGCTCATCAAGTTTTTGGCGTCGTTGCCTTAAAATTAGCTCGAAGGTCATGCAGGAAAGCAAAGACAATTTTTAAAAACTTAAAACCTTTTAATACTAAATTTTAATTTATCATGAACTTTTTTAGGATTTTTTAGTTAGATAATTTATAATTTTAAGGTTCTAAAAAGCTTAAATTATATTTCTCGTAGCATCTTGGCTAACCAGAAAGAAACACAAGAAAATAATTCAAGCATGCAATTATATTTGGAGAGAACTTTTGGGAGAGTTGGGAGAGATTTGAAATGACTCCATGAATTTAATGTAGAAATGACAGATCAATGATATAATGACTATTCAAATTCAAATTATAATGCTAGTAGCTTTGAAAGAGAAAACCCCAAGAGAGTGGCAAATTTTCAAGAAGATATGCTTACAATTTCTTATTCCGATTATTACAATCCAGGTTGGGAAAATCATTTATATTTTAACAGGAATAATAATTTTGGAGGAGAAGACCAATTTTGGGATGAGAATTAATTTAATCAGACATTTATTTGGAATAATCATGGCTATTATAATGATGAACTTTCTTTTCCTCATAATTTTGACATCAACCCCCAGAATGATTAGAAGGATTTATTAGAAGATGTTGTTATTCAAATGGACAGTGAGCTGGAGTGTCAAGGGACCACAATAAGAAATATGAAAAATTGATTGGGGTAGATTATTAAATCAATTAATAATCCTCCACAATTTTACTCCAACCCAGAGGATGAGGAGAATGAATTAATATTATAAGAGATTGTGATTCAAATGAAGAGTGAGTTGGAAAATCAAGAGGTCGCACTAAGGAATATAGAAAACCAACTGGGGTAGATTATTAATACAATTAACAGTTAACCCCCAGAGATTTTACCTAGTGACCCTGAGATAAACCCTAAGAGATGAATGAAGAGCAATTTAAAATTATTGAACTAATATTTAGAAGAGAATTCAAGGATATATTTCAAAAGAACTTTGAGTTGAGAAATAAGGATAAGGAGATTGAAAGACCAATGAAAAAAATTCCTAAGGAATTAGAAAAACTTATTTCCTCAACTAAGATAACTATAGAAAGACCACCTTTACCATTTACTCAGTACAAAGGAGAAGAATTGAAAGACAACCTTGAACAAAAGGGTAACCTAGAAGAATTTGATCCAGAATTTGAATTATCTAGAGAGAATCCAATCCAAATTTTGAGAGATCTTGAAGTAACATATAAAGATCCATTTATTATAAAGATCCATTTAAGATCCATTTATTATAAATTTCAAGGATGATAATAATATGAAAATTGAGAAAATCACTAGAAGAAGATTAAATCTAGAAAGAAATATGAAAAACAAGGATATGAATCAATCTGAAAAGGAAGAGCTAAAAGAAAATTTTAAATTTGAGGACTTTGTAGAAATCCCTGGTTCTGTATCTAGAAATGATTGGGTGATTGATCAAGAATTACATAAATGGAATTTTGATCCAGGTGGAATCATTTGTCGGGCTGGCGACATTAAACAAAGCGCTTTATGGGTGGCAACCCATATTTATCAGTGTGGTTTGATTTAGTGTGTTTGAGAGTTATGATTGTTAGTGTTGTATTATGTTTGCTTTAGTGTAGATTGTTTAGTTTGATTGATGATTGGTAGATGTTTGGATTGTTAGTGGTTTGATTTGATTTTTGTGTGTCACGAGGGAGGTGATTCCTTAACTTCTTATAATGGCTAGACTTATATATTCTCTTGTAGTAGTTGGATTGATGAATCCACTACGACTCGGGTCTAACTCGAACTTAAGTTTTACAAGAGACATCATTAATTTTAACAGCGACAATTCCACTCAATTTTGTTACTTCTTTTCTTTGACTTTGCTTTCATTTGATAGGAGTAGATAATCTATTTGATTAGTAACATGTGGATGAATTTACACCTTATAACTGCTAGAGGTGCTTAATTAAGGGATATGGTGATACCTGAGGTTGGTGCTCTAGAACTAATATATCAGGGATAATCTTATCTTTGGGATTAGAATCTATAAAATCATTTATAAGTACCCAATATATTTTTGTAGTGATTTCATTAGAAATTGGAAGTAAGTTAGTGAGATTCAACTAGTTAATGGAAGAATTGATCTCATTTATCATGTGTGTTTGTGTCTGTGTTACAATAATATAAAGATTTGGAGAACACATCAATATATATATTCCTATGTCAATATCTATTCTGTTTGTTATACCTTACTTTCCATTTTATCAAGCATGTTTTAGTTTAGATTTACTTTCTATTACATATTAAATAGATGACATAAATTCTTTAGTTTATATATTCGAGCTCACTGCCATGTAGTATGTATATCTCTCAACATGGTATACTACTTGTGGTGTCAAGCTCGATAACTTAAAATATCAAATATATGAGATATGTTCAGTCTCATTTTTCAAAATTAAAATACTATTTTTCAAAAATGAAAATTATGTACATATTAAATTAAATTATTTTCAAAGCAACCGATTGAATTCCGACTTGGTGGCCAATAGGCTTATTAAATTTGATGAAGATTTACTATATATTTTTTCTTCATAAAGTTGGTTAAATTTGATTAAATTCTATTAAAGTTCATTATATTTGGGTTTGAAGTTTAAATTTGGGTTTTAATTTTAGGATGTTGAATTTTTAGGGTTAGGGTTGGATAGTTAGAGACTAAAAATGTAGATTTGTTGAGTTTGGATTCAAGCATGAGAGCTTGGATTTAGATTTTGAATTTTTAGTCTGGATTTAAATTTTGAGTTTGATCCTAGTAGTCTGGATTTGAATTTTTAGTCTGGATTTAAATTTTGAGTTTGATCCTAGTAGTCTGGATTTGAATTTTTAGTCTGGATTTAAATTTTGAATTTTTAGAAGAAGAGATCGTCATGATTGTAAAGATTGTAACGTCATTCCAAGTGAAAATTTAATTACCCAACATCGTTTATTAGTTTTAGATTTTAAGATTAAGAGTTGTAAAATAAAAAATACTAGGACTCGTCATTGCAGAATTAGATGGAGAAATTTAAAAGATACAAATAAAATTAATTTTATGAGTAAAATTCAAGATTTCAAAATTTGGGATATTCATGAAGAAGCAAATGTGATGTGGGATAAAGTAACAAACGCTATTAAACATGTAGCAAAAGATGTTCTTGGAGAATCAAAGGGAAAAATATTTACAAATAAAAATAGTTGGTGGTGGAATAATAATGTGCAAGAAAAGATAAAATATAAGAAGTTATGTTATAAAAATTGGTTTAAATGTAAAAGCATAGAGAACTAGTTAAAATATCACACGACCCGCAGAGAGTCTAAAAGAATAATCTGTGATGCTAAAGTTCTGCTTTTAATGATCTTTATAATAGATTAGATACTAAGGAGAGTGAAAAATATATGTATAAACTAGATGAAATCTCACAATTTCTCAGAAATATAAATAGGCGGCACGAGACACGTCCAGTGTCAAGTTGCAAGGTACATCTTCGAGAATCAGTCCACCACAACCATCACAGAGTTCTTGTTCCTCTGTGTCCTCGAAAGACCTACCACGAAGTCTTTGCTAACATCCATCCAAGGTGCCTCTAGTACTGATAATGGAGTGCACAACCAAGCATTTTTACCTCTTGTCTTTGCCATATGACAAATCCTGCATTGTCTGATGTGTCGCTCCACATCTCTTGTCATTTGAGGCCAAAAGAAAAGCTCTCGCGAGGGTGAGAGTCTTGTCCTTGCCAAAATTTCATGCCAATCCTCCACTGTGGCTCTCCTGAACAATGACCTCTCTCAGCAAGCATCTATGAATGCATAACTTATTTTTGTAAAACTAGCCATTCACTCGATAAAACTGACATTGCTCCCGGATTTCTTTGAAGTCCTCATCTGCCTCGTACAGGTCTTTTACCACCTTAAAACCCACAACTCGAGTCTGCATCGACGTGATCGATAGGTAGCGACGGCTCTGTGCGTCCGCTATGCGATTTTGGCTTCTTGTCTTGTGCTTAAGCACAAATTGGAATGATGCTAGAAACTCCACTTAGATGGCGTGTCGGCCCTTCAGTTTGCTTTGACTGTTAAGGAATTTCAAGGCTTTGTAATCCATAAACAACGTGAATTCACCCATCAGTAGGTAGTGACTCTAGTGCTTCAAAGCTCTTATAATAACATAAAACGCTTTGTCATATATTGAGTACTTCCTTTTAGAATCATTAAGCTTTCACTAAAATAGGCAATGGGGTGACCCCCCTGGCTAAGTGTTGCCCCTATCCCCACGCCAGATGCATCACACTCTACCTAGAGTTGTTGGTTGAAATCTAGTAATGCTAGAACTGGTGTCTAAGTGACATTCTCCTTCAGTGTGCCGAAGCTAATATGAGCGACAACTGTTCAAGTGAACTCCTAATATAGTAATTGAAAAAATATAATTTTTTTTTTTCTAATACTCATAATAGACATAGAGAAGTACCGCTAAGACTGAAAGGAAAATTTTATAAAACGGTGGTGAGGCCTGCAATGCTCTATGGCGCTGAATGTTGGCCTTTAAAAGAGAAGCATAATAATAAGTTAAGTGTTGCCGAGATGAGAATGATTAGGTGGATGAGTGGCTTTACACTTAGAGACAAAATGCGGAATGAATATATTCGTGATAGGGTTGGTGTAGCTCCTGTGACAGACAAAATTAGAGAAAGTCGTCTTAGATGGTTTGGTCATATTAAACGTCGACCATTAGATGATCCGATTAGGAGAGTAGATGTTTTAAATTCGACTTGTGTTAAGAAAGGCAGAGGTAGACCTAGGAAGACTTGGGCTTATTGTATTAAAAATGATCTTAATTTACTAGAACTAAATGAAAATATGACACTAAATAGGACGCAATGGAGAAAAAGGATTCATGTAGCCGACCCCACGTAGTGGGATTAAGGGTTTGTTGTTGTTGTTGTTGTTGTTGTTGTATCCTAGACTAGAGGGAGGATAAACTATATGGATTTTTTTTTATGGAGGTGAGGGCTTAACCTTAGAGTAAGCTTACACAATTAAGGAGGCTAAATAGGAGGACTAACATATTTTTTGGGAAAACTGCCTAATGAATACTTGTAAATGTTTGTGATAGATAGAGTTTCTAAACTATTTTTCTTCCCACTTTTATTTTCTGTATTGAATGTTATACATGATTAAAAATCAATTTTGGGGGGAAGAAAATTTTCTTTTAAAAAAAAAGAAGCAAACTAAATTTTATTTGTCCTTAATTAATTATATTTTTTAAAACTAAGTTAACATAACCTTGGATATTAGAGTTTAACTTTAAATGACTATATTTATGTTTATAAATATTATGGTAAATTTAGGTAAAGTTTGTAATAACGAATGTCAATTCTAAAGTTAAAGATATTTTGTATGAAAGGATAAGACTATAGTTTTCATTTTAAAGTAAAGAAAATTATATTTTTGAAGTATAAAGAATTTTAGAGATTCATGTGAGAAGAAAATAATGAAACTTTATAAAAAATCATTAACATAATATGAATTTATAAAGTGAAAAAAGATAAAGAGTTTTAACTTTAAGAAGAGGATAGTGAAGTTCAAAATTATTAACGGTTATCGAGATATAGTAATCCTCACTTGAAAAAGGAAAAGAAAAGAAATGATTGAAAAGATCCTAAAGAAAAAAAATGTAAGAAAAGAAAAAGAAAAGTAAAAGAAAAGAAAAAAAAATGTGATGAGAAGATTGAGGAGATGCCTAATCAAAAAATGGCTTCACTAGAATCAACTTGAGGAAAAGGCTTTATTACATTTTCTAAACTCTTATTGGAGTATTAGTAGCATTACTAGTGAAGTTTTCAGAAATTCTATTTCATATGAATGTTCTAAGTATCCTTGATAAGACAAATTTCAATTCTTCTTGAAATGAATAGAGATTCAGAAATCTTAAATTTGATTACTAAGTACTCTTAGAATTAGAGTTTGAATCTAAGTTATTAAAAATTTTTCTTAAAATTTTCTATTTTATTTATTAAACTAAACCACAGAGTTTATAAGTTAATCTCTATCATAAGTCTTGTTTTTATTTAGTAAAATAGTTACTTGAGGATTTATGCTCAAATTTAATGATTTTTAAAGATATTACACTTTAAAAGAAGGTATTTTGCATATTTTTGGTTTTAGATACACGAAATGAAATTTTGGAGAAAATGAAGTAAAAATGGTGCAATTTAGAGTAAAAACGAGCAAGAAAAAAATTTCTGACTTGACACATTTTGATATGTCTTTCTATGCTTAATATACTTTAATTTTTTCATATATTTTTTAATAAAATTACACTTTAAAGAAAGGTTGTTTTTATGCATATTTTGTAGGTATATTTGTTAGGAGCAAAACGTAGCTAAAACGGGGTGAAATAGAGCTAAAACTGAGCCAAACAGAGCAAAACAGTGGAGTTGTTGCACAGTGGCGCATGATGCACCAAACCGGCACATGATGCGCCTAAATTCAGAGAACTGGTGCATGATGCACTAGAACATCGTGAGTTTTCAAAAGGGACGAACTTTGTGATTAAGGCGGTTTAGGACGAATTTTGCGCGAGTTCGGGACTAATTTTGCACGAGTTTTTAAAAGGGACACTTGTTCTAAACACCTCTTGGACTGATTCAATGCATCTAGACACTTTGAAATGTTCTTTTATGAAGGGATATGTCTCTTGGAGCAATGGACATGTCTTTTGAATTCAAAAGAATTGAATTTTGGATAGAATTTTGGAGGAAATCTTGAATTCTGTTGGAGGGAGCCAGCATTTTATAAAAGAGAGGGAAGTCTAGGGATTGAAGAGGAGTTTTTGTAAGAAGAGTTTTGGGGGGCATGAGTGTGTGCGTGTGTGTGGCGTGAGAGAGAGAGGCAAGGGCAGATTTTCTTCAAGGATTGTAAGAGGAGAGGGAAGGTGAGAGATTTCTTCTTCATTACACTTGTAAGAGAGAATTGAGAGTGCTTGTAAAGAGAGAAAGACTTGAAGAGAACTTTTAAGGATTTGCTTGGGAAGGATTGTGAGATAAGTTGTGACTTTTATTTCTTTTATTTTGTAAACTTGTTTTTATTAATGAAATTCGTGTTTTGTCGTATCCTTCTCATGACTTATGAGTAGTCTTTTTTATCCTTCTCCCTACTTTGAGATATGGTTTTGTGAAGAATTGGTTTTATTTTATACGGTTTTAAATGTCAATAATTTGTGATGATTTGAACCCAGATCTTCATTTAATTTTTGATTTAGCTAATTGAAATGTTAAAATGTATTGAGAAACTATGTTTTGAAAGGGCTATGATTTCTACAACATGGAGAGAATCACATCTGATTTCATGGGAGAGTATTTCATGAATGGGGTTGAGTGCAAATAAATAGAAAAATATACTGTGTTTGATGCAGAATTGGAGATTTTAAGGTGGCACATTAAAATCCCCAATTTGTTCCAGTTGATTGGAAACTGATGTGAGATTGTTAGCCCTCAGGTAAGGGAGTAGTGGGAGCTCTGGAGTGGCAGTCGGTATCATCCCAGCCTAACCACAGAATTAGGAACCAAACTTTGGATTAGTCAATATTTTGTATGCACTTGGAAGAGAGTAAAGAATAAGATTGCTCGTATTTGGCACAAAATAATTTTTATATATTTTTAAATGATTTTAATTTCTTCACTAACCATGTACTCATTATAAAGGGGAAGAATGTTTTCTTAAATTTGAACTCTTCGTCAGAGAAACTTTGTTTAGTTTTAGTAAATTTAATTTTAAAGTTTAGAAAATAGTTTAGAAAATAGTTTAGAAAACTTAGTTCTTTTAGTTACATTTTGATTATCATTCATTAAACCCATTTTATATAATAAAAAATATAGTTATCTAAAGTTAACACCAAGTACCATAGTTTGTAAAATATATTTAAAAATATATAGTTTATTGAGGACAAATAAAGTTTAGTATTAAGAAGTTTCTCTCCCTCCCCCCAAACTTGAATTTTTAAATAGTGTAGAACATCAAAGTTTATAACAAGTGTGAAGCGAGAAAAATTTAAACAAGTTAGTTATAACAAGGTACTAAACATGGAAACAGTATAGGTGCAAGTAGTACAAACAGGTGTTGAGTAGTAATACATCTCAAATCAATATGTATAACATAGAAATTGCAAAGTAAACCACCTAAACTGGAGCAATAGTGAACAGTAAAAATTGGAAATGTAGTACATGCATTCAACATACATCAAAGAGTACTAAAACAAAACAAATATACATGAAAAACTATAGCAGAAAAATAATCAAGGCTCCCTAATAATCCTTCTCCTCATCATCATATACATCTTCATTCATCATCTTTCTGCGCTAAAAAAAAGGGTAGTGAGGATAACTAGGAAGCTCGACACTATGGTCACAATGCAAAAAACTCACTATGGAAGTGTTGAAGCTGGCTTCATAATCACTCTTCTTTCTCATTTATTGTTCAAGGTGGCTCCAAAAAAAAGTGCTTAATTTTAATGCGTGACCCAACCCGAACCAGCCCATTACTTTGAAATTCTATTTTAGTTTTCTTATGGAGTTATTGATATATTATTGAAGTTTATTGTGGTGTTATTTGAGTGGTATTGTGGCAGTTATGGTGTTATTGCAGTTTTTTTATGGTGTAATTTGAGTGATATTGCAGAGTTTTTTTGAACGTTAGTGTTACTGTGATTTTTTGTGATGTTATTAAAGTTTATTCTAGTGCTATCTGAGTGATATTGCAGTGGCTGTGGTATTATTACGATTTTTTTGTGATGTTTTTTGAGTGGCCTTGTGATTTTTTTGTGAGTGGTGTTATTATATTTTTTTGTAGAGTTCTTGAGGTGTTGTTAAAGTTTATTGTAGTGTTATTTGGGTGGCATTACGGTGGTTGTGGTGTTACTTTTGCAATTTTTTATGGTATGATTTGAGTGGTATTGCTGTTTTTTTACGTGTTGGTGTTATGCAGTCTTTTCTGTAGAGTTATTGTAGTTATTGATGTTTATTGTGATATTATTTGAGTGGTATTGTGGCGACTATGGTGTTATTCTGTTTTAGTGGTTTTATTTGAGGGGTATTACGTTTTTTATTTGTAGGATGGTGTTATTATGATTTTTTGTGGTGTTGTTAATGTTTATCATGGTGTATTTGAGTGGTATTGCTACAATTGTGTTAGTATTTTTGAATGATGTTATTTTAGTGTTATTTTAGTGTTATTGCAGTTTTTTTTATATTATTATGATGTTATTGAAGTGTTTTTAATGGTTTATATGAGTGGTATTATGACAGCTCTATTTTGTTATTCTCAACTAGCGGTACTATGATGATATTACAATTTTTTTAGTGTTATTGCAGTTTTTTTTTAATTTATTTAGGTTAATTAGTGTTATTGCAGTTTTTTGATGTACTTGTGAATTTTTGTGGAGTTATTGAAGTGTAATTGAGGTTCATTGTGGTGTTATTTAAGTAGTATTGCAGCAGTTGTGGTGTTATTGTTTTTTTTGTGGAGTTACTTTGGTGTTATTGAGGTTTATTGCGGTGTTATTTGAGTGGAATCGCAGCGACTGTGTCGTTGTTGCAGTTTTTTTGTGGTGTTATTGAGTGGTATTGCAATTTTTTTTTGTGGGTTGGTGTTATTGCGGTTTTTTATTTGTGTTATTGAGGTGTTATTAAGATTTATGGTGGTGTTACTTAAGTGGTATTGCAGTGACTATGGTGATATTTTCAAATGGTGTTATTCCAATGTTATTGTTGTGTTATTATAGTATTATTTCAGTATTATTATGGTGTTATATTGGTTTTATATGAGTGCTATCATGGCGGCTTTATTGTGTTATTCTCAACTAGCATTATTATGGTGTTATTTCGATTTTTTTGGTGTTATTGATGTGTTAATGGTATTTTTTATTGAGTTATTGAGATTATTTTATGTTATTGTAGTTATTTGATGTTATTGTGGTTCTTTGATGTTATTGCAGCTTTTTGTGGAGCCATTGAAGTGTTATTAAGGTTTATGGCAGTGTTATTTGAGTGGTAAAGCGACAGTTGTGGTGTTATTGCATTTTTTGTGGTGTTAGTGAGGTTATTTGGTGTTTTTGCGCTATTTGATGTTAATGCGGCTATTTGGTGTTATTACAATTTTTTTCTGGAGTTACTGAGGTATAATTGAGATTTATTATGGTGTTATTTGAGTGTTATTGTGGTGGCTGTGGTGTTATTGCAATTTTTTGTGTAGTTATTGAGGTTATTTGGTGTCATTACGATTATTTGTTGTTTTTATGATTATTTGGTGTTATTGCAATTTTTGTGTAGTTATTTACGTTTATTGTGGTGTCATTTAAGTGTCATTGCGACGACTATGGTGTTATTACAGCTTTTTGTGAAGTTATTGAAGTTATTTTGTGTTTTTGTGGTTATTTTGTGTTATTGTATTTTTTTTGGATTTATTGAAGTGTTATTGAAGTTTATTATGGTGTTTTATAACGATATAACCCTATTCGATGGGGTAAGAAGAAAATAAATATTTATATTCGACATGAAGGGTTTTTTTTTTCGAAGAAATGGGCTGGGACGGGCCGCGGGGACTGCGTCCTGTCTCTGCGAAGACTGCAACTTCCACGTGGCGCCTACGGGGACTGCAGCTTTCACGTGGCGCATACGGGGACTGCAGCTTCCACGGAGACTGCGGATTTATATAAATTTTTTTTATTCACGGGGACTGCGGCTTCCACGTGGCGAAATTTAATTGGAGGATGCATAGCTACATTCGGTCTCCGGGTGTAATATTTTCCATGAATGGGAGAATAGCGGGTGAGCTGTATACAAAACCTTTCTAAAAACCCCAACTTTATTCTCGATCTTTGCAGCCAAAAATTGAACTCAACATCTTAAACCAGAGCTCACCAAAAGCCCAAGTGGTTTTGTTATTTTACTGTTAATTTATTTATTTATATTTTTATTTCTAGTATTATTACTATCATGTATTTATATACAAAAATAAAGATATATGCGTTTTTTTTGTCATTTTATCATTGTCACCATCGCCTTCACAACCTAAAAGGTAGGATGTTGGGGCAATGGGGTAATTGGAAAATTTTTGAAAAACTCTATTTGAGGAAGGCACAATACTCATCAAACAAAGAAACCGCGAAATAGTCTGGACGATTATTTTTAAATTTGGGGTTTAAAGTACCCGTCCGTGGGAAAAGCGAATACCCATCTGTGAGAAAAGCTAGTACCCGTCCACGGGAATTAAGTACTATTCGAGGAAAGTAAAGCATCGTCCCGAGAATGATGGTTCGTAATATGACATTTTATGCACGTATATCGAAAGCTCGTTGCATCTTTTGAGATTTCAAGTTAAATGTCATTTTTACTCCCCGATCGTAGTGTTTTATGACACCGACCAATAATTCTTTTGACATAGCTTGAACAGCTGACATCCTCCTGCGCCCCCTAATGGGGATTGACGATAGGAGGTTGTCGGAATTTTCGGTTATTAGGGCTTGTAATTACTTTAAAACATTTAAAATTTTAAAATAATTTAGAAAATCGAGCTCTTAAAATTTAGGCTCATATGATTTTAAAAATAATTCAAACTTAAAATTTTTGAAAATTTAAAATCTCACCACGCAATTTGCAACATGTTTGCTAGCGAACAGAAGACCATCATTTTTATGTTCCAAATGAATTTATGTATATGTCAGAGCATTTTTTGAAATATTTCCAAATTTGAATAATTTCAAGGCATACAAATTTCAAGAATAAAATACATATAAAATGTAACAATTGGAGATCCATGATAGTATTTTAGAACTTGCATGAATTAAAATTTGGATATTCTCAAGTTATGCAGATTTAGAATATTTACATAAATGAATCAACTATGCATAATTTCAAATTGCTCATGTGCCCCTTTATGAAAAAAGTTGCCCCTCCAACATATTTTAACTAGCATCCAAGTCACTCAAAGTATGCAAAATCCCTTAAAATTTGCTAACATATAAAGTCAAAAAGCCGCATGTGCTCCAACCAATGTGTTAAATGCTCAAATGTCAGGCTCGACAATACTGTGCAAGCTAATCGAGCCTCTGTCTATAAGATAGGGTTGTAAGTCTAACTCAAGTAGTCTGATCCTCCTCCTTGTAAGGATTGGGGTTGACGAGTCTAGTAATTTCGAAATAAACATTCAAATTATAAAGATAAGAATTTACATATTCAAATCACCTAATCTGAATCTTCTTGTAAGTACAATAGTCAACTAGATTTGTCCCCTAAAAAGATGAAATTAATTGTTTCCTTCATATATAAAAGCTTTAAATGTTCAATTCCCTCATGTTTAATTGGATAGATTAAACTTTAAAATCAATATTTTTAAAATAACCAACTAATATGTAAGTAAAATTCAATCACTTAAAAACTAAATGCAAAATTTATCTGCCCTGCACAACTGTGCCTTGCACAATTGCTTGTCGAGGGTAACAAAATTCTGATTGACTTTAACTCACAAAGAGCTAATATCATATTAAGTATATCCTTATATTCAAAATCAAAGTAATTGTTTGCTAGTAAGGACGTGGGACAAGTTCTCTGTCCGAGTGACTTTGCCGCCAAATAATACCACAAAGTAGCAATTAAGATAGAGCCCTCTGACCGTGCGGTTGAGGTGAAATGACACTATTATATTATGGTCATGACTGTAACTCGTATGTTTCCCAACTATTTTATACTCTTCGAGTTGTGAATCATAATTGTATAATTGATCGACACAAAACTTTCATCTAATAAACGTAAAGTAAATTTGTCCCCTCTAACTTACCTCCAACCTCGATCTATAAGGATATCTTAGATAATGCAACTCATGGCTAGTGACAAGGATTCTTCAATCAAATTGATAAAATTATGAAATCTTGATCAGATTCCATCTTAATTCATCCACCAATAACTTTAAGCTTCAATTTATGATTCTATAGCTTGAATCCTAAGGTTACGACTATAATATGCTAAATATTCAATTATTAATGACTAGTCTTAATTGAAAATATTCTCTTATTAACGGGAGGGATAATTTTTACAAAATGAGGCTAAATCTCTAATTTGTTTCCTACCTACAATCTTATATGCTTTCTTAAAATTCAACACTCCAAAACTCTCAACAAAATAAAACTATGGATAATTTTTACAAAATGAGGCTAAATCTCTAATTTGTGTCCTACCTACAATCTTATATGCTTTCTTAAAATTCGACACTCCAGAACTCTCAACAAAATAAAACTACAAATAAAAATCAGAGTTCTCAGAGAGCCATCAAAATTTTTGGAGCCTACATGGAGTACATATAAATCTTAAGTATTACGTGTTGAATATGTAAATATATAAGAATTTAGAGATATCTACGTAAACCTTCGTACAATTTTTATCAATCTAATCATAAAATAAAATTATCACAAATAAATTTTAATCAGAATATCCTCTAACTTTTTTTTTCCATCCAACTATCATAGCATCTGAACAGATTCTCAATCTTCCTTCGTTTCCCAACGTCACCACCATTCTCTTCTTACTAATATGATGGACCTTACAGCACAACTCTTGAACGTTTAAAACAACAAAAGGACACTCTTTAATGATGCTATGAACTACTCCCGACACTTCTAAGTGTAATTTAAACTTCTTATTGTAAAGGCTGCTCACTCAATTCATTAGAAAAATTTACATGCATATACCACTCAATTCCTATATATTTACATATTTAACCCTTGAACAACAGTAAATGTCACCTTGCCCGTGCATGAAAAAGGTGTATTCCACCTTTTAAAAGTTTAAATAGTGATATTTTTGATGTGAAATAAAAATAAAGTTTAGGTGTTAGCTATATAAATACATAAGAATTAAGTGGTATGAAAGTAAATGCTCTTAACTTAATATCATACAGAAAATATCTCAGTTCAAACTAAAAGCAGCATCAATCACACAACCTAAACCCTAACTACTGCTAATACTAAACTTTCAAATTAATCAAATCATTTATTCAGAACAGAAACTCCGGCATGGTCTCCACCATTCTGATAACAAAAAATACTCTTCAAAGTCGAACTAAATCAGCCGACGTATAGTCTAAACTTTCCTCTAGATGAAGCACAACTTCGAGGACAAAATCAAGATGAGATGATTTGTAAAATCATTCCACATCGAGTAGCTGTAAGCACTTCAACGGCCATCACAACTTTTGCTCTAGCAATTGAAAAACTGAGAGCAAGATGCTTCAAAAATACAGCTGAATGTCCGAGGGACCAACTACTTGGCAGCATACCAGTTATGGGCACACTTGGCGTCCACAACAAGATCAACCTTGAGTATGTTCGTTCCTTTGAAGGGCTTCGACATGCACTCAACTACTATCACTTTTGCGATCTCCGCAGACTCTGTTGGGCCTTCGAGTATTACTTCATCATGCACCTGATTCCAGGTTAAAGTTTAGCCAAGTCAGACAAACGCCTGAGTTACTGAAGAATTTTCAATTATAACTTATAGCATATATACAATAAAAAAAGGTGGGTTTTGAAAAAATTACTAGGTTCTGAAAGAGCAATAGATAGGAGAAAATGGAAGGAGGACGAATCTATTGAATACATGGTAACAACCAGGAGAATTTTGTTCCTTAACATATCCACATCTTACATATATCATTTTCAATAAGAAAATACAATTAAAACATGATGAGATGATGAATTTTCCTGGTTAAAAAGGTGTTAAGGTACTTTCATTATGGAGTTGTCAATGCTAGTCATCCAGGTTTTCCAAAATTCACAGCCACCCAGAAAAAAAGACAAGCATTAGGCAGAGATGGTAATTGTCCACCATAATACCGTTTTTTTTTAATAGATACTGACCCTCCATGCTTTGTGTGTGTGTGTGTCTGTGTGTGAGTGCGAGAAAGAGATAGAGAGAGCGAGACAGTTCAATGCACATTTTTTGGGACTGAACATTAATAAATCAGTCACTGTTTTGAATTCCCTCGATTAAATCAGGCATAGCACATTTTTTGAGACTGGACATTGATAAATCAGTCACTGTTTTGAACTCCCTCAATTAAATCCGACAAAGCTAAATGGACATTTTTTGGGACAAAGTTAAAGTAGGTCAAACATACAAAATATAATTATTAGTATATGTTCAACATAATTAGTTTTGTAATAATTTCTGTGATAAGGAGATGTAATGAGTAGCAGGGGTTAGCACTTAGTTCAAAAAATTGTAAGTATTAGTGGTTAATAGAGAGTTCATGAGTCCTAGTGAGTCCTTGTAAGTCACCAACCAGAGTAGGGCATCAATCAAATGAAATGAATTACTCCCCTTTCTTTTTGATTCTCTTCTTTCAAATTCTGGAAGGTTCCACCAATATAAGCTTACACCTTCTCCCTCAATTGGTGAAGTTATCTCATGAAGAACTGAGTCATGAGTAAGAGGTTTGGCAAATAATATAATTATGGAATGAATCAGATGCGGTGGTTAGTTGTTAATGCTCCTTCTCATAATTGTGTAGCTGGTATCATATGTTGTGTTAGTGGTCCATAAGTGATAACTGAAAGCCAATTTGGCACACTTTTGTTTCATATTTTTTATTTTTATTTTTTAACATATATTTGATTTGTAAAATTTTTATATGATCTTATTTTTTGTTTTTTAAAAATATAAAAAATACTCAAAACACCTACAAGATATTTTGAGTGTTTTAAAAAATAGCTTAATCAATCGTATTTTTATTTGAATTAAAACACAAATTAAACAAAATAAGAACCAAAATAGAAGTGATCCGAAATGGCCCTTGAATCTATATATACACTCTATTAGAGAATAGAAGGCATCAATCAAATGAACTGAATTAGCCCATTAGTCATTCTCCTCTTCCAACCTCTTAATCCCCCAATTAATGAAGCCATCACCTTGAATTGTCGTTTATATTTCTTCCTCGTTATACTCCAATGATCCTTATAGCGTTTCATTAAGATTGGTGCTCTTCTTTAGCTTTGCCACTGAACACCCAATCGTCATCTTTTTCCTACGATCTTTCTTGACCCAATCTCCTGCTCCTGCATCGAATCTGCCACTACGCACATCTTCACAAATGGCTACATGATGACTTCCAGATCCCAATGTGACTTCTGTCACCTCTCCTAAATACAATGCTACATCCCAATATCAATTCCATCATCAAATTAAGATCAAATTAATCATCACATCATCTCCTTTTGATTTATCGCCAACCTCAAATGCGTAAACCTTGTGTTAAATCCAAATATGTCTGCTAGATCGTGCCTAAGGAATAGAGGGTTGGACCGAGAGGAAAGAAGATTTAGAGACGGAGTGAAAGAGAGAGAAGAAAAAAAAAGTAATACATGCCCCTTTCGAGCAAATCGGGGTGTTCCCGGACTCGTAGACCTGTTTTATTTCATAAAAACTGAGCTTACAAGTGAGAAGAGCCCCAAAAAGCCCCTTTACACGAAAGACCCTCATACTGTTCGATGATACAGAAAGTAAATTAGAATATTACCCTTGCTTCCTTTCATTAAAAGATGATAGTATAGGATATTTTAGTCTTTTACATTAGTAAATTCTGTTGGGTACATGTCCTTCGTCCTTGGTCAGGGAGAAAAAATTGATTGTTTGATTCCTCTATCAAAGGAAAAAAATCCATGGTTTCAGTCCTTCATCGAGGGGAAAGGTGATCTGTCGGAGGGTGAAGTCCTTCGTCGGGGTGGGCGAGGGGCGTAGGGAAAAGACCTCCTTTGGGGGGGCAAAGACCTCTGACGGAGAAAAATTTGATCGAAGGTAGCCAATTTGACAAGACAGACTGCAGATTGTCTCGAGATTCATGTAGATCTTTTTTTAGTATACATATTAAATTCCATAATTTTTCTGCTCCTTGATAGCGACACCTGCAATAAGCACAAGAAAATTTGTAAACCAAATAAATATTAAACACATAATTTGCTAATGATACTATGTTGGGCGCTTCTCGCGTTTGGTGCTGGCATCATTATTGTCGTCACTTGCTAGGCCTGTCATTTTGGAGTTTTTTCTGTCAGAGGGAAGTTGTCGGTGTTTGGTGCCCGTTGGAGAAAGAGTCGGTCGTCAGAGGAAGAGTCTTCCGCCGGGGGGGGAGGGGGGGTGGTTGCGGGGGAATCTTGGAGTTGCTTTCTCAGAGGAGAGTCTTAGAGTTCTGCACCCCTTGTGGAGCTTATCGCTACCAGGTGGGTAATCGTATCTAAGCCATTATTGACGATCAAATATCTATGACATCATTGTCGGTTGTTTCTTATGCCTCTAACCGATCGAATGCTCTTAGCGTCATTGTTGGTTTGACTACCTATGTTGGAGTTTTCGAAGTTTCAAGTGGTCATTGCATTGCATGAACTCCTTGATTTCGCCAAGTCTCGACCCTGAACTATTCACGTAAAGATACAAAATATTATTGAGCACACGTATCATAAAGTGAGCTTTGAGGGAAATAATATATTTGCACCAGAAAAACAACAGTCCATTTGAGGCTGAAGAACTTCATGTGCTTAAAAGAGATTATTGTATTTGTCTAAAATTTTAGAGAAAAATCTCATTTATCAATTTCACACAAATTTAGTTGCAAAATCAAAGTTGTGGTGCATATAAATGTATATATGAATATGTACAGATTTAGTGGTGAGTATATAAATCTTCCCTGATTTGAAATGGCTAGTAGGAGGCGGGTGGCTGGATGAAGGCATCTTGAGTAGTCCGTCAGACGACAGTTTGCTAATCGTAGAATAGTTTGCTGGTAAAACAAATTGAGCAATGTAAAAACATAAAGATATAAGAATTGGGTGGAATTTATAAAAAAAAAAGATGAGAATTAAGTGCTATGTATGTATATAAACCTTTCATATTTCTTCCTTTATGGTATCGGGTTGGAGCAGAGTGGTTGGCTGGAGCAGTGAGGTAGCTGATCGACAGGCAGCCTCCGAATGCATTCATATAGGTGACGTATGTGAATATATAATTTTATAGGAATTAAGGGGTATGTATGTAAATCCTACCTTTTTTGACATGGTCGTTGGGGTTGACGGACGAACGAACATAAATGGCCAGTTGGAGGCTCGTAGTCAGCCGGAGGTTGGTAACTGATGAGGTGATTGGTGTGGAAGGACTTTCGCTTGACTGGACGCCCGATAGAGAGAGAACAATTCTGTGTTATGAAATCTCCGGCCTCTACTTCTGCTATTTCCAGCAACACTGCGCACCGATCAAATTCCAGAGAGGAAAGATCTGCATCCTCACAATCGATGGTGGCGGAGGGGTGGGAATGCACGACACTCTCCCTGGTGAAGTTTCATCATACCTTGAGAGCACTTCAATAGAGTTTTACGATTTGAATGCTTAGGTCTCCCACTACTTCGACCTCATCACCGGAACTGGAGTCAGGGATTCTGCCACAGCCAATGTTATTCACTACTTGCGACAATTCTCGCCAAGCTTTCCGCGCAGAGGAAACCTACCACTTCCTCAGGGATAAAAATAGTCGCTTTTACCTTAAGCCTTCTTTTTTTTCTGCATCTTCTTCATTTATGACGCTCATCCGGCTTCACAGGATGGTGAAAACAGTGCTCATCCCCACCCAACAATAGGGTGCGAATGAGTGATTGCGTCCAATAGCCCGTACATTTTCCGACGGCGCAACCGATCCCGTCGATAATGAGGCTTCGTTGGCCCTTGGAGAGTGTCGAAATGGCAACTATATGCGTATTCAGGCGATCTACAGAAGCATCGAGATGGTCGAGCGACACTTAAAGATTCAAGCGGGTGAAGAAAACAACTGACCGCCCAAAGCTTCCATGCGGTGGAACGGGAGGGGAGTCCAAACAATAAGTTCCACGTGACATAAAAAAAAAAATTGGTTGACGGCAAGAAATCCGTTGCAAGGCAAGTTACTATTATGTTTTTTGCTAGCAACGTCTCTCTTACAAAGTTTTGTCCATTGGTGTTGCTCATCTTCTTGTTGTTGGCACCATCCACGCTCACCGCACCTTTTAGAATATTGATTTCAAATTTATCTGGTAAACCACGCTCAAATAAAAGAGCATTAAACTGAGGATAAAATACTAAGAGAGGGAGAGAGAGAAAGAGAAAAATAAGAAGGGGAAGACTTGCCCCTTTGGGGCGAATCGGGGTGTTCCCGGGGTCGTGAACCCATTTTATTCCATAAAAATAGAGCTTATAAGTGACGGGAGCCCCAAAAAGCACAGTTTATATGAAAAAGTCTTTCTATTTATAGATGATAGGAGTGTCAAACAGTAAATTACAATATTACACTTGCATTAAAAGATGGTAGTACAGGATATGTTAATCATTTGTATTGGTATGTTCTGTCGGGTACCTATCGTCGTCTGAGCCCTCCGACAAGGGAAAAAGTCTTTCGTCTGAGCCGTCCGTCGGGGGGAAAAAGTCCCTCGCCTAAGTTCTCCATTGGAGGGAAAATGTCCTCTGTCGAAGGGACAAGACCTCCGTTTGGGGGGAGGGGGGGGAACCTCTGTCGTAGGGAAAAGTTCTCCATCGAGGGGCAAAGACCTCCGTCAAAGAAAAAGTCGACTGAGGGCAGCCAATTCGACCAAAGTAGACTGTGGATTGCCTTGAGATTAGTGTAGAACATTTTTAAGTATACACCTTTCCTCTTCAGAAATTGCAAAATTTCCACAACCCCTGCTCCATTAGGTGACTTGATTGTAATTTTCATCCACTTGTGGTCGTTGACCCATTTAATTACAATTCACACCCAGTTAGTGTGTTCATTCATCCTTGTATTGTTTATTTCTATAATTATTTATTTAATCGCCGATCAGCTCAAATATTTTGTTGTTGATATTCTATTTACTTGCAATTTTAAATTCCACAAATAATAGAAAACACCCAACTTACCTTTCGAGCGTGCTTCAAGACCTACAAAAATTTCACGAACTCTTTATAGTATGTTTTTTTCAAAGAATAAGGGGATATTTATAGAAATTGCCCAACTCTACAGGTTAAAACTAGCCCTAAGACATATTATATGATGATCTGTATGATAATAACAAATAATAAAGAAAATGCTAATTCATAATAGTTTTAAATTTAAGTAAATGACAAGGAAAATCATATTTATCTAGTCATTATCAATTGAAGTACTGACAATGACAGATTGCATTACATACCCTTCAGGCGTTCATACTTTCACCAATTGACAATCAATCCAATACTGGATTCAAACATCAGAACAAGTTCAAGAGACAATGGTAATAATTGAAACTTCGGTAGATAACAATTACCTATTATTTGAACCTTATTAAAAAAACTACATGGAAAATATTGAAGTCAAAATTAAGAACCTGCAAAATCAACCTCCATCCAAGTTCCTTCAACTGAGTATTCATGTCTATCGCAAGCATTGCACACATAGCAACATCTGCTGCGCTACCCTACCAAATATGAAAAAAATAAAATGTATCAGGCAGATGGAAATAAGGAAAAAAAAAAAAAAAAAAAAAAAAGAAAAACCAAATCACAAATATTATTGCATTATAGAACTTCTGAAATTGTACTCTATAGTTGCCAGTGTCAAATAACCATGGTTAATAACAAGTGAAATTTGAGCAAAATAAAACCAACTTCAACTAATTTTACACAAGGTGCACAGTTAATAGAGTACAATGAGCAGATAGATCATCATAATCGTTGGTATTATCCCACTAAGTATCAAATTTGATTAAGAGTTAAATGCTGTCAATAAAAATATAGTTTTTTATTTACTTCTTGCATTTATGACTTCACTAAATAACAACCATTACGTAATTGTCCAGATAGTAATATTATCGTGGCAGCAATTCTGTAATCTCCCTGCAGCCTCAATTAGATGCCTTCCATTTTTGATACAATACAAGTTCATGTGAGCCAGTACCTGTGTGAGACAGCCAAAAGCCTCCTTCAATATTCCCTTTTTACCAATAGAAACTCTAAGGTCCAATTCTCAACACTCCCCCTTAAGATGGGCAAAAGATATCCACCAAGCCCATCTTGTGACATAACCTAGACAAATCTAATGAACTAAGTCCTTTAGTGAGACAGTTAACCACTTGCTCTCCAATAGCTACATGACTTACCTCTAGTAGCCCGTTATTCAGCTTTTCCTTGATGAAGAATCTATCAATCTTCACATGTTTGGTTCTATCATATTGCACCGGGTTGTTGGAAAAAATGTTGTTTGTTAACTTGTTGTCGCACCAAAACTTCACTTGAGTTCCTTGGCCCATCTTGAGCTCGGCCAACAAGGCTCTTAGTCACATTATCTCGGCAACTCCTAAGATCATGACCCTTTACTCTGCCTCTACCGTAGACCTCACTGCTACAGAATGTTTCTTGCTCTTCCAAGAGACTAAGTTGCCCCCTACAAACATTCAGTATCCTGAAGTGGATCATCTGACATCCACACAACTCGCCCAATCAGTGTCACAAAAGCCCTCAATGTCTACATGCCCATTCTTCCTAAAGATCAACCCCTTCTTTGGTGCACTCTTCAGGTACCTCAGAATCTGATAAATTACATTCATATGATCATTCCTAGGAACAAGCATGTAGCAACTCACCACGCTCACTGCAAAAGAGATGTTGGGTCGAGTGTGAAACTAATAGATCAAACGCCCCCCGATCTCTAATACCTTTCAATATGAACTGGTTTTCTTGCCTTTGCACTTAACTTGACCTTTTGGTCAATTGGAGAAACTGCATGTTTGCACCCCAACAAGTCTGTTTTGGTGCGAAGATTTACTACATATTTTCTCTGGGACAGGCCATCACCTCAAGTCCAGATGCCACTTCAATCCCAAGAAAACAATTGAATTGTTCAAGATCCTTCACCTCATACTGTTTGCCCAATCTTATTTTAGTTGATCAACCTCTCATCACTATTGACAATAATGTCATGAACATACACAACAAGAATAGTAATGTGACCTTCATGTTGTCGAAAAAATACCATATGGTCTGCATTGATTTGTTGATATCTCATGCCCACCAAAGTTCTTCTAAACTTGTCAAACAAGACTTAAAGAGACTGCTTCAAGCCATACAGTGACTTCCTAAGATTACACACTTTGTCCATTGTCTGGATTGTACCGAATCCTAATGGTATTTCCATATATACCTCTTCCATTAACTCACTATAAAGAAATACATTCTTCATATCAAGTTGGTATAAGCTCCACTTACCATTCACTTACAGAGAAACTAGTTTCCTCGCGAAGCCCATCTTGGCTACTGATTCAAAGTTTTTATCATAGTAAATGTCATGTGTTTGACTATACCATTTCGCCACCAGTCAAGCTTTGTACCGCTCCACCTTCCCTTCTAGAGTTTGCTTCACTTGAATATTCACTTGCACTCAACTACTATTTTCCCCGATGGTTATGACATTATCTATCATGTTCAGTTTTTATCGAGAGCCCTTAAATCTTCATGCATAGCCACTTTCCACTTGGAATCCTCCTTAGCAGCCTGCCAACAATCGAGTATGGAGACAGTGTCTAAAGATGCAATGAAATGCTCCATATAAAGGTGATATGTTAAAATATGAAACAAAATTAGGAACGCATGTTCCCACCTAAAATGATAGGAGGATGTCTCGCATTGTTGCAAGAGATCCTCCTTAAAGTTGGGGACTAGGAGAAGGAGAAATCATATCACATGGGAGTTCTCGCGCGTGCATGTTGTGATCACATCTTGGCTTCCCTGGTTAGCTCTAATAGCGATTGTATCACGAGGATTAATGATGCATACCCGTCGTTGCCGTCCCATTTAGCCGTAATCGCGATTGTATCACGAGTTTTTTAGGTTACAATTCCATGGTTGTCATCCCAGTTATCTCTAGTCGTGGTTGTATTGCGAGGTTTCACGCTCGTTGTCGTCTCAAATAACTCTAGTTGTGACTTTATCGTGAGTATTTCACGCCGTAATCCCGTGGTCCTTTTCGCGACCATATCGCAATGATCAGTGGGATCCCGAGTACAACGAGTCCCTGTCCGTCGTGATCCCGCGTGGTAGATGGAAACTTAGGGTCTCTATAGGCGAATGTCAATCCCGACCGTCCGAAATGGCTAGGGTTTTGTTGGATAACAAAAAGAAAGAAATATTCCAAACCCAATCTATACATTCATAACATTTTAAATAGGGTATTACAATGTTTTATAGATAAACCCCTAGACTTCTGCAATATTCTCTTTTTATCAATAGGACCCTAAATAAGGTCCAATATTCAACACACTACCATTCCAGTCTTCCATCAGACACAAAATTATCCAATAATACAGACTGTTTCCACGCTCCTTACATAGCCACGCCATGCTCTACCGCAGAGTTTTCAGTTTAGGAACATGGCTTTGGTTTTTTCCAGGTGTTTGCTGCATCGTGCACTTCCAATTTATTGTTTATGCCATTTGCTGCTGTTTTGATCCCAAATTCTACCGTCCTAAATAGGATAGGAAGCAGAAAGAAATTTTATGGCCAGCCTATCCATAATTATTTCAGCAGTTCTTTAACTCTCCACGAGAAGAATCTACGTTCTTGCACTCACTTAAAACAGCTCCCATCTCCCCTCCAACAACCATTCAAGATACCCCGCAAATTTAAATATGTAATCCTTAATCTTCTTCAAAATCTCCTCAAAATTCTCCATTTTATATTGAAATTTAAAGTTTTAAAGTCAAGGTTAAACGTTTAAATAGAATATTGAATTCATGACAACCTTTCCTAAAATTTCTCCACCGTATCATCTCTTTTGAACTCAAAACTCATTATTTAAGTTATTTTAATCAATTTATGACATACTCCACAAATTTAGCCCAACTTATTCTAGCCGAAAACCAAGACCTCCTTATTGCTTATTAGATTGAGGTCGTTGTTCACAACAACCAACTGGAACTAGTGGTCCCCCTGACCCACAATTTATAGTTCTCAACTTTGGCAACATTCCGTTTTAATCAAATCCGCCATAACCATTTCCGGCAGCAAAACGTGGATGATTTTTGGCCCTGCTGTCAATCCTTCATGCAGTCAAAAATATTTCATGTTCTCTTGTTGCTGCCCCCAATTTCTACAGCATCACTTCTTGTTCTTGTGGAGTTCTACTGCATCTCCCTGTTGTGAAAACAGAATTTTACGAAAACCGCAGGAACACTAGGAAGCTTGCATTTCTTCTGAAAAAACCTTGCAAGCAGACTCATAATTGATCATTATCTAAAATAAAGGTAAAGATCTCCCTTTGAGAGCTTAGTATTAAGCCTAGGAAATTCCATATACATGGGGGCAAGAGTTCCTTAACAAAACTTTACTGCATCATAAGCCAAAACGAGAGAGAGCACTATCATATCGAGTTTGTGCGCTTCAAATTAAATATGCAGAGTTCTGCCCACTTTATTTACAATGCTTCTTTCACTCTATCTACACTGTTCAAGCATTTCCTTCTGCATCATATGACTATGGTTAAACCTATTGTATTTTGACTATTGTGTAAACATAATTAATATGTCAAGTTTAAATTATGTATAAAAGTGAATTTTATTGTCAGCAAATAAATCTTGTCAGAAACTTTTTCGATAGAATTTTACCTACTACTTATATCTTTGCATTTCTAACATATCACTGTATCTGAAATCATCTCATGATCATGGCTATATCTAAAAGATGGTCTCAAGGAGACGGTTACCTTAAATATCAAAAAAATGAGTATGAAAATCTTTATGTTCCCAAAAGAATAAAGGACGAAATTTTTTACATTTCATTGGAGACATGAACTATAAGTATCCTAACCGTAATATAATGATAGATGTTTTAAGAGATTTCTTTGATCGACACCAAGAGAAAGAGAGCTGAGAGTGATCTAGAATGCACCATCATTGAATGATATGAAATACATCCAAAAAAAAAACTGTCAATTGGCACTCAAATTGAGTTTAGACCTAAGTATTAAACTAAATGTACAGGTAAAAAGCTTCTGAAAGTTATGGGATCTTCTAATTATCATGACCTTATTTTCAGTTGACACAAATGTTTGTGCGCCAGTCCCAGATGTGGAACTTTCAGCATTACTCAGACCCACACAGAAGGACTGAACCGGGCTTGCTCAATTTCTTCTCCTAGCCAGCTCAGTTTTTCTAGCTACCTCAGTTTTTCTAACTTTCAAGAGTTGGACTGACCACTTAGGGTCTTATTTAACCTTATCTAGATTACAATAAGGACTAATTGCTTGAAGACTAAATATTTATTTTGTTGTAGACTAAATTAGACAGTTTTGTTTGGATTTATACTAGCCTGAGAGTTCTTCTCAGATTTCACTTCTTTGGAGCGTCTTAAACTTGCTTGTACAAGGTACATTGTTAGAGCGCAGGTGTGAACCCATTTGATGTTGCCATCATTCTGATTCTCGCTGTTGAACATCAATTTTCTGCTTTCCTTCACTTCGGACATGAGCTGCTCTCTATTTTACTTTCTCCAACACTTTGGTGAGTCACATACTCTTCCCTTCCTTGATCCTACAACCCAATACTTAATCCTTTTACACCTACTAAAAATTTTAGAATTGTATCATTTGATACATAGCCAAATCACAATCATAATTCCCAACCCTAACCAAAAACCTTCGAAGCCTAACAGTTCTACCTCCAACAAAAACAGTCGCTACACCCTCCAAATAAACTTAAGCTTTTGGCCAATCCTAGCTCCAAAAATTTCAGGCTGGTCAAAAATCTTAAAGAAGAGTAAACCACCACACCGCCAAGATGAAACCCCCAAAATAATATTCAAAAGCTTACCATGGAGGATATGCAGTAAGAAATCCTCCCATTGTAAAGGAGGCTCATTATTTTTGAAAGAAGACAACAAAAGGAAGTCATTCATAATAACAATGGTGACCACCCAAATAAACAAGATGATGAAAATCCTATTTATCAATAAGTCTCAAGCGATGAAAACTAAATGCCACATTGGTTCAATGCTGAGTATACAAGGAGAGAGGTTGACTTAGGAGTGAAGGTTGATTTGTTGGACTTTAATTGTATGAATTAAAGTGAGTTTATTGAGTGTTTTTAAACTATGAAATGAATATTTCAGTATAATGACATTAAACCTGAAAAAAAATCGAACTTAACTAAATCAAATTAAAAAAAAATGCTTTTCTATGGTGGGAGCATCGGAGCCCAAAAACCGCCTGCGACAGCACGGGGGAAAGAGAAAAATCACGACGTTGTCTAAGATGAAGGAAATGCAAAACAAGTATCTTCTAACATATTACTGACATGATATAATCTTGAGACTTCATCATTTACAATAAAAGAAGTTATCAGTAGAGAAGTGCACTAATGAGTTTGACTAATTCATGTTGAAATGCATCTAGATGAGAACATCCTAACCCTATGTCTTTGAAATTTGAGGCAATTCTACTGATAATTTGATATAGTTACCGCCTTACCAGACCTTAAAATGATATCAAAACCTTAACCTTAAAGGTGAAGAAGCAGCACAATCGTAGCAGAATCAGTCCACCCTTCAAGTAAGATTCCATCACGAGGTCGGGCAGTAAGAGCACATCAACCAAATTATTAAGGTTTGCCCCTCTTGCTAAGAAACCAACATAGGAGGAAACAAAGTTTGATCGTACCAACACTTATAACCCAACCAAAAAATATTTTTAAGTGTCAAGGATAGGGTGCATTTCATTCAATTGCTCAAAAAAGATATTAATTTTCTTTTACTGAGCAGGATATAGTAGAAAAAATAGATAGTGGAAACTTAGGAGAGGAATACTAGTTTTCTATTGAATATTAAGAGATGCTTGTGATTTAACAAGTTCTCCATAACAAGCTTGAGAAGGGGTAACAGTGGGTCACAGATAACATTTTACATACCGGTAATACTGTGAAAGGGAATGTGCAGTCTCATTATAGATGAAAGTAAATGTGAGTAGCGTCAATTCTGATGATGAACAAGTTGAGCCTCACTATACCAAAGCATTCACAACTTTATTCCTTTGTTAGAAAAAGAGAATGAAATTAGTGCTGACAATAGATGTCAGGTAGAATTTTCTATCAGAGACAAGCTACACGATCATATGTGTTATAATGTCATGTCTATGGATGCATGTCACATTCTATTAAGTTAATTGTGGTAATATGTCAGAGGTAAACTTAAAGATGGACACAAAATACGTACTCATTGATCAAGTACAGGAAGTGTATTATACTTTTGCTAATGAAGGAGTCAGAAATAATAAGTACTCAAACAAAAATGGAAGCTATAGTGACACAGAGCGAATACTTGAGGTAGTGTGGCCACCATTGGACAAAACATCAAATAGCAGGATCAGTTTTGCAAAAGATAAATGTGGTTAACAACACTTTGCAAAATCATCTCAATTATTTAATGGGAATGAACATCAAATAGCAGGATCAGTTTTTCCTTAGATTGACTTTATCTATAATATGTCCATCAATTAGTCCATATGTCACAATCTCTTTGAGATTGCATATGAGAGGAATCCTCTCACATTATTGTAATTAGTACAAACACTTTCAACAATTGAGCTTAGGCCAGAGTTAGAGATATTTAGATTCTACTTGAGCAGGTAAGAAATGAAATTGCCAAACAAAACACCAAGTATCAGAGCAAGATATCAATATTAGGATGCTATGATTTTCAAGAAAGGTGACTTGGTGTAGATTAAATTGAATGAGAGATTTCCTGTAGGTTTTATCTAGGAAGCTCAAGCTGAGCTCTGATGGTCTCGTCTATTTAGGATTATAAGAAGATTATGATAATGCACACAAGCTTGATTTGCTAGAAGATTACAATATTTATGCTACCTTCAATGTCATTAAGTTGTCACTGTGCTAAGAGGGTGTAGATGTTTCCAATGAATAAAACAAAGCTTATCTTACCTCGGGAGAATGACACAGACGTTTTGATTTTCATCCCATTGCTACACGGAAGGACCGAACCAGCCTGGCTACATTTCTTCTCCCAGTTGGCTCGATTTTTCCATCTTTAAAGAGCTAGACCAATCCTTTAGGGTTTTAATTTACCTTAACTAGGTTATTATTGGGGTTAATTGCTTGGAAACTATATATTTGTTTTGTTGAGGACTGGTTTAGAAATTTTTGTTTTGAATTTATGCTGGATTGAGATTTTCTCTTAGATTTCTCTCTTTTTGGAGACTATTTACAACTTTTCAAAGGAATGCATTTGTATATTGTTGGAGGTTAGGTGGTCAACCCTTTCGATGTTGGCATTGCTTCAATTCTCGCTACCAGACAGCAATTTGTTGTTGTCCTTCGCACAACACAACAATTGCTGCCTTTTTCCCTTCTTCGTCTCTTTGCCGAGTCACATACTCTCACCCTGCTTCATCCTAAACCCTACCCAATCCTTATAATGATATTTTTACACTTTCTAGAAAAATTAAAACGATGTCAATGAATCTTTTCAATTCTATTTAATCATCAAAAACCTTCATATAAGGTGGAGCTTGAACCAAAAGCCAAAAATAAATCCCAATGCAACACTGAAACCTACACAAGATATGATTTATGAATCTAAATTTGATATCGAATCTGATTTTATATTTGAATATAAATTTGTTTTTGAGACCTAAATAGTTGCCAAATCACTTAAAGGATTTCCTAAAATTCCGTCAAAACGACATTTAGCAATGTATTAATTTTGCATTAGGTTCTCAATTTTTTTAATAATTAGCTAATAAGGACTTGATTCAGTATGTTGAATTGCGTAGACAAGTTCATAATCTATAATTGAAACAACTTTTTGAGTTCATTCCAACACATAAGCATGGAAATATGGAGTTGCATTCTTCATTAGTCTTGCTCATAAATTGTATGTTGAGTGTAAAAATGAATTTTACATGCATGATGAGAGTAAAAATGAATGTTCATCATAGTGCTTGGGGTTACAATGAAGTATATTATATTATTGTTTAGGGTTAAAATGAAGTAATATTACACTTCAGTTTATGTGTCTATACTTCAGTTGTGTTGTACAACACCAATAAGAAACTACCTACCAAAACATGCCCATTTTATAAGATTGTTGGAAAGTTTGATTCTAATGCTCATCTACTCGCATTTATTAGTTTCATTTATGTGTTAGGACATTTAAGTATTTCAACAATTTGGAAAGATTATTTATTACCCAATAATTGCAAGGTTTTCTAAATTCAAGTTCATGCTATTCCTATAGATAGTTCTTGTAACCTCCTTTAGACATAGTTGAAGAATGTAATTAGTGATTTCTTCATCTTCTAAACTAGCTCCATTTTTTTCAGTGACAATGAGATGCCACCCTTCTAATAATGAATCAAAAGACAGTCATAGTGGATTCTCTAGGTTAATTATTCTCCTTTTATACCAGTTCTAGAGTTACAACAACCACTAATCCATTAAAGTAAACCCTAAAGACCATTATTTTTATGCTCCCTATGTTTCCATTCCATAAAATAAGTTTTCCATGGCAAAAACACCTAACATAAAGGCATACTCGATTCATGAGGATCTTGAAAACAAAGATTTAAGAAAGTGGTTGATGTATAAAATCATAAGCTCACATTATGATCTATTTCCATGATTGTACCCACAACATTTAGCTCACAAGCAATGTAACTATTGCTCAATAGTGAATTAATGAAACCTAGCAAACTACACAAAAAGGTGTGCCATCATACATAACAAAGCATGGCCTAGATCTAACTTTAAAAATCAAATCTCCATAGCCAACCTATTGCAATATTATAAGCTCTGCAAGGGATTCAAGCTAACAATTAAAAATCATACAATCAAATCAAAATCATTCGATCCCTCGTTCCTTAAAAGCATAAAGTTGAACAAAAACTTCGAATGATTTACTCTCATCTTATACAACATACCAACCAGCCCTAGTTAGTTTTAAAAAAGCATTCTGGGCTACTCTGAAGACAGCTTCGATCTAAAAAATTTACATGAACGCCAAGAGTTTCCTATAACTTTAAGATACTAAAGTTGAAATTTAAATGGAATGCAGCTATTATGTCATCAAAACCATCAGAAATCATATAAATGTAACAAATATCAAAATACAAAATATATGATAAAAAGCAAATTATAGGTCTAACGGTTACTCCAATTTTTCAGGGGATACAGACAACAAAGCTGCTAAAAGCTAGAATTTGCTTAAAAGTTAACAAATTACCTGAACTGGAGTATTAATTGCAGCTCGTTCAATGTGGCCTTTTTGAGCGTTACTCACGTTAGCTACTGATGGAAAGCGACGTGCACGGCCAAGCAAAGTATGAACATACTGCTTGGTTAGCATATCCTTTTTGCGTTCTTCTTGCCATCTTAATACTTCTTGTCTGTCCTTGTACCATAATTTTACTGTTTCCTTGGCTTCCTTGAGCGACACCTAAGGAGAAATAATTATCTAAAATGATAGCACATAGTACATGCATATTAGTGGAATTTAAGATCAACATATCAAGTTTGCAAGAAACTACAATTTATTATTACAATTTGATACTTGAAAAGAAAATGATTAAAAACTCCAAGATGAAATCAAGATTAGAAATCTAACGCAATGCAAAAATATGAAGAAGATTTTTTCATGTAAAACTAAAAGCATATAAATGCATGTACACACACACATACACACATGCATACATGCATGCATGCATGCTAGACATGGTATGATAGCTATCGTAGGCAAATGAGGATCACTGGCCACAACATACATAGATACATGCGTTTATATTACTTCAACCATGAGTATTCATTCATGCAATGATTGTCAAATTCACATCTCATGGGCACCATACCTTCATCACACCAGCCCTCCCCCACATATCTTTCCAAAATTAGTGGTCTATATCTTTCCTGAATCTCCACTTGATATTTTTTTCTAAGGCTCTCTGGCATTATCCTAGCAAAATGACAAAATATCTTTCAAAACTTATAACAACAATCTTGTCAAAGCCCACTAAATCCTAACAAAAATAATTCTATGTAACAATTTTCCTATACTATGTCTAAGTTTTTGGCCAAAGCTATCAAATTTGTGCCAAGCTGTACATGTTCATCTTCTCTCTTGCAATGCTTGGCGAACTATCCTTCTCCCTTCCCAGTTTCATATTGTCCTTTTCCCCTATGCCACCACTTGTCTTTATTTTTCTACAACTAGTATTTATATTTTGTTATAATTATTTAACACCATGAGAAACTAATAAACCTAACATCTTATTATTTTTTTCAAGCAGCATAACCTAATTTACTTCACGTAGCACAAGAAAGAATGCTAACTCTCAAGCACAATCATACGGCTTGAGAATCATGATAGCAGATACACTAGTGCTGTATTATACACTAAAAATGATGCCATTCCTCCTGTAAATACTAAAACTTCATATGTAAGGACATAACAAACCTAACTGCCTATTAAGGACTACCATTCTAAGCTTAAAGCATAGATCTTCAATACCAAAGCCATATGCAATAAAATTTAAAACAACTCAAAAATAATAGGCAAGAATCATATAATTGTAAAATTACTGCAATTTTTACATCAAAATCAACAGACTAGCAATTTTTTGCTTCAGCAACACATACCTTCCAGTCTCTTGAGAGCCCTACAGGAGTTTTTCCATAAGCAATGGAGAAATTAAGCATTTTTGCCTTCCTCCTTTCAGCAGCAAAAGCATCCTGCCCAAAAATAAACATAATTTAACAAAATCCATAACACAATCAACATAATCATCACTAAGAATTGTCACAAAAAATATATGGGATAACCTTCACAAATCTTTCTTGGTTGTGCCCGTCTGCACTAGTTAAGCATTAAATTAGTGCTAACAATTTGGCTTTCATATTTCTCCAAACATACCTATGCCGCAGCTTTGTTTCATGACAATTAAGCTCATTTGTAAAGTCTCCACAGTAAAAAGGAATAACATTAGTTATAAATTTACTCTCTACAATTTCCACTATAACACAACGCGCAAAATACTAAAGCGTTCCTCCATAACTGGAAATTTATTTTTTTGTTCAATTTTATCTTGAGCAATGAATATATAATATTTAAAATTGAATTTACTCTCGACATTGCATCACAAGAATATCTTTAAAAATACTATGCCTCCCCTTAAAAAAAAATGATTAATGTCTATCTTAGGTACTAGCCAATAGATTTTTCCATTTCACCCAGCATAATTTAGCTACTAACCACATTGCTAAATACACATTGATGTTCACCAGGATCCAAGCTTTGGAAAAAGCAAATTAATATGAACTGGGAAAGCTCAAGCAAGTTCTAGCAAAGTCTTTATTTATTTAGATTCCAAATTCCTCTAGAATGTAAATCCACTTTTTTTCTTTGGTTCCTAAACCATGGTGTTCTATCACCTGGTGAAACCAATATCATGCAACACAATCTCATCCTTCTCAGAGCCCTTGCTAACCCAAACGGTATGTGAATAACTTGTTTAAAATATTTTTAGAAATCAGAAGAAAATCAATCATCATTCCAACATCTTCATTAGGATTTGTTGACCTCGCTTTCGGTCGAGGTGCAGTTTTCCCCTCCTTAGTAGCCTAGGATCTAGCCGTAGAACCTTTCTGTCGACTACTCCTAGAAAACTAGTGAAGAAGCACTCCCCGTTAGCAATTTTGAACTTTTCTTCGCTCGACTTGACGTTCCATATAGTAGTTTTGACCACTATTGCTTAGCAGGTAAAACTACTCTAAACATTGCTTAGCAGGTAAGACTACTCTAAAGGAACTCAGGGAGTATTCCTATAGGATTGTCGGCCTCAGGATTGGTTGTAATCATGACTGTACGCGTTGTTTTGGCGCCGCCGCGCTCTTCGTCGTCCTATTTAATCGAATTCGAGGCTAGTTTTTGACGTGATTCGGACTGCGACGTGTTTTTGACCTGAACGACGACGAGGTTGCCCGGACGACTCCGTATGACAAAACGGACCAGCGCTCGTGGACCTCTGCCCTAGCCGAGGTTCGCTCGGTTTCGCCTGGCCCACTCCTTCGTGCCGTTGGAGCCTCGCTCCCGCGCTCGTTCCTCTCGCACGCGAGACAATCTCGCAGACGACCCATCCTCTTATCATTGCCGAGGATCGTATCCTCTGCGAGGATCGTATCCTCTGTTCTTGACTCTCCTTGCCGCAAAGCGTGGCCTCTGCGAGGATCCTATCCTCTGCCTCTCGCACGCCCGTATGGAGGCGTCTGCTCCTCTCGATCCTTCGAATCGTATACAATCTCCTAATCATTCCTTCTCCTGTTCTCTGCTCTATAAGAGGCTTTCGTTGGTGTGTTTCAGGGGGTCGAGAAATTTTCGAAACGAAGGGAAAACTCTACTCTCCTTGCCGCAAAGCGTGGCCTCTGCGAGGATCCTATCCTCTGCCTCTCGCACGCCCGTATGGAGGCGTCTGCTCCTCTCGATCCTTCGAATCGTATACAATCTCCTAATCATTCCTTCTCCTGTTCTCTGATCTATAAGAGGCTTTCGTTGGTGCGTTTCAGGGGGTCGAGAAATTTTCGAAACGAAAAGAAAACTCTTGCCAAATTTCATTCTCACTTTCTTCTTTAGTTCCTAGTGCTGGAGTTGACTTCCTCTGGCTGTTGAAGAGGAGTGAAGATTGTGAAGTATTCTCTTTCTGAAATCCCTGTATTACATTCTGCTTTAAGGAGGTACCTTCCTCCCCCCTTTGCGCCTTGCTTCCTTTCGGTTTTTTCTCTGTCGAGCCACTGAGAATGGCTCTGTTGGATGGAACAGCATGCTAGTTTATTATTGCGCCTATACTTTGAGATATTTATTACTTGAGCATGTGAAAATAGAATAGCAGACATGTTTAGGGGCTGGACATGATTGTTTGCTTAATATAATGAGAATGTGGCATGTTATTAGCTTCTCTCTTTTCTTTCTCTTTTTTACTTAAAGCAACTGGAAATGTGATGAATATGGGCTCTGAGATAACATATGCTCCTCTGCAATACATGTTGGGATGCACTACGAGGCTTCTCTTTTTTTTATTCACTCTTGCTTAGTATGAAGTATTGGAAAACTTGCTTTGCTTTTCATATATATGTGGAATTCGGTTTTTGATTCCTTGTGGATTTTCCTGGCATGAAATGCATGCTATGAAGAAATTCATCTTGATTTGGGAAAGTTCTACAGCTGTTCTTGTTCGAAACACGGGTGGCCCTATGTTTTGATGTTTTGAAGGCATGAGGATGTTTTCTAGATTTTGTTGTGGCCGGGTTCTGAGCTTTAGCTGCTGTTTGGTTTGGCTCCTTGTAGCTTTTTCTTACTTGAAATACATGTTGTGAGAAAATCTATTTCACTTGGAAGTGTCTTATATCTTGCTTTGATAGTTTGGTTTGACTCATTGAGAAGGGGAAAGGAACATCTTTCATGCTTAGAACAATTATATTGGTAGCTTAAAATTATTTTTCATGCTACTGTTACAGTTTAAAACATATTTTGGCTACATATTTTGATCTTTCAAAGGCATATGAGTATTCTTTAACCCTTGGATGGCATGGGCTTTGAACTTTTACTCTGGTTGGGTTTTATTTTGACCTCTATTGGTGCCCGGTTTCATTATGAGGTGGCTGGGTGTGGATTTGTTATTATGGTTTCATTTGTTGGCCTTCAAAGGTTGGGTTTGGTCTCTATTAGAGCTCGGTTTTCACTTTGGAAGGGTTGGAGGTTGAGCTTTGGGTTTTGGTTTTGGTTAAGGCTTTGTCCTAGTTGTTTGAACTTCATTTATGGACCTTGAGGGGTCTGTTTTGGCTTTGTCTGGGTGCTCAGTGTGCTGGTTTAGCTCCTACCAGAGAGCCTATTTTTAGGCTTTATACTTGTCCCTACTCGAAAGTCTTGGTGGCTGCCCTGTGCTTGCTTCTGTCTCTACCCGAGGGCTGGCTGGGGGCTCAGTTTGGCTTGTCTTAGGCCCTTACCCGAGGGTCTAGCTTGTGTTTTTTTTTTTGGGTTCCTATTTGTGAGCCTTAGTGGCTATCCTGAGTTGTTTCCTACTCCTATTCGTGAGACCTATTGAGGGTGCTCAATTTGATTTGGTCCTTCTTGTTGGGCTTGAATGGCTTGAATGTTATTGATGAATCAAATTTGTCATCCCAAAAATTATAATCATTTTATTTATCCTCTTATGTATGTCGAGGGAGCATAGTAGCCATTGGTGGTTCTTTTGGTTGCCTCGGCTGTGAGCCTTAACAGCTCCCCCATTCCTTTTTGGTTGCCTTAGTCGTGAGCCTTACTTGTTGTTACTTGGGTTGCCTTTGGTCTTAGGCCTTAACAGCTGTCCCCTGCTGCCCTGAACCGTGAGCCTTAGTAGTTGCCTCCCTTGTGAATTGCCTTGGCCGAGATGGCCGAGATCCTTGGCTGTTGTTCATCTATTTGTTGAAGCCCGACCGTGAGCTTCTATGTGGTTTTAGCCGGAGGATTTCATGTTTATTTGATACGAGGAGATTTTCATTAAGTCTGGAATTGAATAGCTTTAATGTTGGCATGATTTTTGGAAGTATAAGTGGTCTTCGTCTTAAGGTTATTTTCCTTTTATTTAAATTGTGAAGTTCGGGAGATTTCAAAATTTTATTTCGGGAGAATACTTGGTTGAGACGAATTGATTTCATAAAAGATATCTTTGGGGTTTGGATACCGACGTTAGGAAGTCATTTTGACTTGGGTTGATCCACTTATGAAAACGTGAGAAAATGATACCCTTTCAGATTGATTCAAGGATCTTCAGGCTTTCCTTTTCAGATCTTTCGTCACGAGTTTTGAGAGCTGATTCATCATTCATTCTTTTCGATGTTTTAGGTGAATCAGTCACTCCTCTCTCTCACCCCATTTTTGTTCTTTTTTTCCTTGCTTCTTGGTTCGATTTTTGATGCTTAAGTCCGATACACACTCCTCTCTCTCACCCCATTTTTGTTCTTTTTTCCCTTGCTTCTTGGTTCGACTTTTGATGCTTAAGTCCGATACATAAGTGTCCACGTATAGCCTTTTGTTATACGTGAAACCATCAAGCAAGGTCGCAAGTAGGTTGGTTTTGTTTTGGGGCTTAGGGCGGTGATGACAAAGACACACCAGAGATATAGCAGAATGATATGTCATCCTATGACATTGGGATCTGATTCAAGAACCCATCAGGATCCGATTCAGGAACCCGGTGAGCTGTAGGATGACAATATCATTCACCGACACAAGACTAGCAGGAGTTGACCCGAACCTTCTTAGGTTGTTGGTAGTCTTATGCCCGATAGCGTGATCGACTTGTGGACAACTACTTTTCAAAATTGATAAAAACAAATTTGATAAGAACAAATACACTTTTTTCTAAAATAAAAATATATTTTTCGCTACAAACAAAATTGATACAGCCCACTTTTTGCATGTTTTAAACCTATGTGCATGCTGAAAATATAAATTTTAAATACATTTTAAACATCGGTTGTCCACTTGTCAATCACCTGTTTAGGCTAGTACCCTCCTGAGTTAGGTTCGATAGGACACCCTTCTAGTTGAGTGTCGGGCTTTATACATCTTATACATCCGGGTAATCGAGTAGCCTTCGACGACCCTCGAGTACTTATATATAGTTGAGACCCGAGTGCTTGCGGTCCCCTCTTTTTGGACTTTTTCATATGTATTATCAATTTTTTTGGACAAAGCACTAGCGGTCCTTTTTCGGGATTTTTCCGTGTTTTTTACGATTTTAAGTCATTTGTCGATTCGTCGATTTCCTCGCATTTCTCTTGTCGTGAGTCTTTTGACGATCTTTCTCGAGATTTCTGGACGATGTTTCTTTAAAGCATTTCAGTCTGTTTCCTCAAATTTTGTTGCTTGTACCTGTTGCATCAATTACACCTAAGAAACAGAGAATCTCCCAGGTATATAGGTTTGTTTTATGTTTACAGCATGTTATTCTCTTATAATCACTTCCCTGCTGTACCTTTTACTTTTCTTTACACTGCATATTGTACTTCTTTCTTTAATGCATACTCTATTGCTTGTTCTGTGCTACATACCCTACTGTTATGCAATGCTATACACTATACAACGTCAATGTGTTATCTATAAAAATATCTGAATAACTACAACCATAGGGCTGCTGGATTTGACATTATAAACTGACACCCTAGAAAACAAACTCGTCACGACAAAGAGCTTGGAACTAGCGCGCTGGGCAGTACGGTTATCTTCAACAACAGAACATGTCTTCCCCAACTAAATCATTACTTTTCAAGAAATTAAAATAACAATCCATAGGATTTCGAGGTTGTTCGCCTAGCGCAACATAAATCCTCAAACTTTTCGTTAGGCATTTGTATAACTCAACTGTACGATCTAAGCCCTAACCAATCCTCAAACTTTTCGTTAGGCATTTGTATAACTCTACTGTACGATCTAAGCCCTAACTCGCTTTAGGATTCTG